>NC_080190.1:145971993-146275023 GCF_030028045.1 Hippopotamus amphibius kiboko | reverse complement strand
GGATGATAAGATGGCATAAGTATTTCCAAGAAAAGTTTATTGCCTCCATTTAATAGAATGTGGGTTTTACAAAGAATCAATCTCCCATGAGTTAAGGTCTAAGAATGCATGTAACCATTCATATCAGTTATACAGCATTATAAATGGCATGTGAATGTGTCTTACAAGACTAATCCTGTATAACCCATGAAATTTTACAGATTCCCAATTCAGTAGATTTAGCATGATATTTGAGTGTTTCTTTCTATTTATTTCATGGTAACATTTGGTTGAGTTTTAACCACATTTAACCTAGTCTCAAAATACATGTCTTTTACTGTTGGTTTAGTCCAACACCTTGAAACAGAATGGCAGCCAATAAATTTCATATGGAATTGTCTGCTCTGACTAAATCATTCACTCAACCTTTATAGAGTGATGATCCAGTGCTGTGTTCCAGGCACTGTGCTAGTCACAGTTAGAGCAGCTAAATAACTATAGGCCACCTCTTCAGGGGCAGGGCAGCTTCAAGCCATCGTACCTTGAAGGAGCACTCCTAGGTCCTGTGAGGAATGAACACAATGTTCCAGGCACTGTGCTTAGCCCTGGGGGGGTTACAAGATTGAATGAGACAAGGTACCTGCCTCAGAGATGCTCGCAGTCCTTGGAAGAAAGAGGTGTAAAAATGCATAAGCAGTAGGATAAGTAAAAGAGGTATGAACTGGATGCTATGGGTAGAGGGGGAGCCACATGCTCTGTGTTATTAAAATCAGAAAGATTTCAAAGAGGCAATACTTGAGCTGATAGTGAAGGCATAGAAGGCTATTCAAGGCTGGGAAAACTGCATATGACAAGAGTTGGTGAGGATGTGGAGAAAAGGGAACCCTCGTGCACTGTTAGTGTGTATATAAATTGGTGCAGTCACTATGGAAAATAGTATGAAGATTCCTCAAGAAACTAAAAATAGAACTACCATATAATCCAGCAATTCCACTGCTGGATATGTACCCAAAGAAAATGAAAACACTAATTCAAAAAGATATATGCACTCCTATGTTCGTTGCAGCATTATTTACAATAGGCAAGATATGGAAGCAACCCAAGTGGCCATCAATACATGAATGGATAAAGAAGATGTGGTATGGAATACTGCTTAGTGGTAAAAAAAAAAAAAAATGAAATCTTGCCATTTAACATGGATGGACCTAGAGAGTGTTACACTAAGTAAAACAAGCCAGACAGAGAAAAACAAATACATATGATTTCACCTATGCATGAAATCTAAAAAACAAAACAAAAAGTGCAAACATAACAAAACAGAAACAGTTATAGACACAGAGAACAAAGAACTGATTGCGGGGAGTAGGGAGGGGGGGATGAAAAGAAAAAGTAAAGGTACCTGTATGAGGTCATGAGTGCTAATTAATTTGATTGTATTGTCATTTCACAATGTATATTTATATGAAATCAGCATGTTGTACACCTTAAATATACACAATTTTTGTCAATTATACCTCAACAAAGCTGAAAATAAGATTAAAAACAAAGTATAGAGAGAGTCATCCACTCTCTCTTTCCAAGTTCCTGTTTCAGACCATAAATAGGGGCTTCAGTCCTCTCAGAGCTCTTGGGGCAATTCCTCTGGCTTCTCACTCATTATATCCTATTATGACCATGGTTGATGGGATTGATGGGATTAGGGAGCGTCTCATTAACCTGTGAAGCCTCAGTTCACGTGCTCACTTCCCATAGTCAGCAAGAGTGCTCCTCCAAGTTACACAGCTCCAACCTTTCCCTGCTCTGGTGGGAGGCCTGCAGTTATCCAGCTGCTTCATCTGTGACCATGGGGGTAAGCTCAGTTCAGAATGACATTGGATCCAAGGTGCCTCTTCCAATTCCACTTTACTCAAAACAAAGTTGATCCTATTGATCCTTGCTTCCTATAACTCTTCCTCAATTGCTTCAGAATCTGGGAAGGAGAACTGATGTGCTCTTCACAGGACCCTCAAATCCTAATACAAAGGCATTTCATTGTTTCAGAGTTTTTGGTAAAAAGGTGGGAAGTTCAGCATGACTAATGTATAGAGGAAATGCTGGGGAAGGTAGAATTGGAGGAGTTGGAAAAAGGATTGTGAGGGATATTTTATATCTTAACAAGGAAAATTTACTCTTTCTTGATAGCAGTGAGGAGACTGTAGGAATCCTCGAGGGATAATGAGATTATTGGATTTCTTTTGAACATATTAATTCATAGTAAAGTGATGAATTAAATAAAAACTATAATATACTGTTTATAAGGACATATGATCAATGAGCAATAGCATAATGTTTAAGCATAAAGACCAAATGTAAAATAAATAGCTAGTGGGAAGCAACTGCTTAGCACAGGGAGATCAACTTGATGATTGGTGATGACCTAGAGGGGTGGGATAGGGAGGGTGATATGGGGATATATGTATAAATACAGCTGACTCACTTTGTTGTACAGCAGAAGCTGGCACAACAGTGTAAAGCTATTATACTCCAATAAAGATGGAAAGAAAAAAAAAAAGACTTGGATTTAAATTCTTACTCTGCAATTAGTTATGTCACTGTGGTCCGGTAACGTAACCTCTCTCAACTTAAGTGTAATCATCCTCTACATGGGTAGTACCTGGCTCATAGTGTTGATTTGAAGGTTAATTAAGGGAGAAACTAGATGCAAACAGTTAGCAATGAATAATGTCGGCATTTGTTAGTCCTTTAACATTTGAGATACTCATTGTCATAACTCATGTATAACATTTAAGGTAATCATTACTGCAGCAGTGCTGTTCAACTTCAACCAATGCTCTCCATCAAAATGAATCATGAAATTTCTGAAAATATATATGCCAAGGCCCCACGTCAAGATTCTGATTCAGTGGCTCTGTGGGGGGGCCTAGGCATCTGCATGTACTTTAGGTTCCACAGATAATTCTGATGCACAATTAAGATACTTAATTAGTATGTGGGAGATTAAACACTACTTTCCAATTCATTAGAGATATGTTTTGTGTATATGCCATAAATAACATAATAGTTGACTTAGACTTTATAAATCCCTTTGCCTCGGGTTCCATAGTCACAATGTGAGGAAACAGGAATAGTATTTTTCTTCAAAAGAAATAATATATCAGAGGCAGGCCTGTAGCTAAATAATGCATGCATCTAAGACCAGGAAAGCTAAGGCATATTCAGAGGAAGGTAGCTAGGTGAGGTCGATGAAACAGCAACTATACTGGTTAGTCCATAAATCAAACACACAAATGAGGCAGAGGTCAAGATGTTGCAGTCAGTCAGAAACCAAGAAGAAAAGGGGAAAATCAATGCTTGCATGGAAGGTCAGAGCAAACAGCAGATGAGCGAGAGATAAGAAGGCATAGATGAACCGAAGATTCTCAAAGATGAAAGGCAAGGCAGGTCAGCAGGAACCAGGTGACCTACAAGTAAGATGAGCAGAACAGAGACCAGGTACCAGCAAAAAAAAAAGAGCTTGATTTCAGGGCAATCTTTATTCCTTGGCAGGAAGCTTCTTACGTACTTCCTGCTGCAGGAGGAACCAAGGTAGGCCTGAGGTAGAAGCAAGTAAATGCATGAAAATGGAGGAAGTAAAGCATATGGAAGCAGGCAGAGCATAAAATCTCTGATGAATAATGCTAGACAACTAGAAAGATGCAAAGTTACTGAGAAACAATATTAATATTAAATACTACTAAAACAAATTTACATTCAAGAAACTATGACACATGACGAAAAGGTCAGAGTAATGTTATTTAAAAAGAAAAATGGAACACAGAGAGTAATTTCATTCATTCATTCATTCAACCAAATAACAATTATTGAAAGCCTTCAATTGTCAAGCCCAGTGCTAAGCACTAGGTATATCAGGACAAAAACAGTCTCTGAGGATCTTATTATCTAGCAGGAGCAACAAAGATGGAATTATCGCAATGTGATATATTCAGTCCTATGATACAGTTAATATTAGGGTGTCAGAGAAGATTTCCCAATGTGAAGCTTTGAAGAACTCACAGTCATTAGTTAGGAAAGAATATAATCCACTGTGAATATACAGCACAGTTCAAGAACAAGATGGTGAGGAGGGTGCGGCATGTTTGAGGATTTGAACGTAATCCAATACGGCTGCAGCATAGGCTGTGAGGTTAGGAGGCACGGAAACTTAAGGCTGGAGAGACAGACAGGGGACCTCTAATGAAAGGCCATGTTAAAATGTTTGGATTTTGTCCAAAATACAATTTTCTCTGACTTTGTCACTTTAAGTACTATATCCAAAGATCTTCAGCAGACAAGATGAAGTGGAAAACCAAATAACACGTATGAATTCAGCCGTACAACTATCCACGCATGGTCAAATATGAATTCTGGTTAAAAATAAACTAGTTTAGACCCAATCCTGAAAATACAGAGGAGCCCCTTCTGGGGGGCCAGATACAGCTTCAAATGCTTACATCAAATCAATTTTGTTCATTCCAGGATTTGGTGTTAAAAAACCATCTTAAGAACGTTTACAAGGATCACACCCAGGATTCTAGACAAATCTAACTTTATTCTGTATTAATTTTTAAAAATAAATATAAACCTTACAAGATCTATGAAAATGAGTGATGGAGAGAATAAACGGTTATTACATCAAACAAGAAGAATGTGTTGATTTAACTATGAAATGATTAGAGGTCAGTGTTTCTTTTTTTTTTTTTTTTTTTTTTTTTAATTTTTAATTTTTTATTATTTTTTGGGGGGGTGGGTACACCAGGTTCAATCAACTGTTTTTATACACATATCCCCATATTCCCTCCCTTCCTTGACGCCCCCCCCTCGAGTCCCCCCCACCCTCCCTGCCCCAGTCCTCTAGTGTTTCTTTGACAATCATACGCTCTCAACTATTTGAGGATATGTCAGTTTAGGGAACAGTCGCAGTTAAGACTATAACAAATTATTTAGGAATTTTATCCCCTTTTCTAGCCATGTAACCACCTAATCAATTTTTTCTTATTCTTGGGATGCTGGAAAAAAATCTACAACTGCATGGTTTCAAGACACCACAAATATAAGATCTTCAGCTTCAGCTGGGCTCCAGGCTCTGACTAGCATTTCTTAGTCAGCTCTTTCTCTGAGCAACTACGCTAAATGTTCACCTCTTTCCCAAGTCTTCTCACTCACTTGTGGCAAATTGCCTTGCTCTTACTTGCTAGATGTAGGAACTGTGTATGAGAGATTACATACAATCTTTGACTAAAGATTGTGAGATCAGTAGATATCCAAGGAAAACTCCCACATTTAAAGGGTAACTGGATGATGGGGAGCCGTTAGAGGACACTGAAAAGAGAGGAAAATTAGGAGGCAACCAGAAATTTTACTATTACAAAACCCAAAGAGAATCAAATGCCACGGAGAGATCAAATATGTAAGGGCCAAAGGATCCACCGAATGTGGCAATATAATGATCGTGGTAAGTAGTGACCTTATTTCAAATAATTTCAATGGAGTGATGAGACTAGAAACCAAGTTCTAGTTGACTGAACAGCAAATGAGAGAGACAGGATAAAGCAAGTGCATCCTCCTCTTTCAAGAAGGTGTCTATGAAACAGAAAGATGTCATGACTGATTTAAAGGGATAGAGGACGAAAGGAAGGTTTCACTATGGATACGACAATGGTGGCGATGGTAAGTAGAAGCGGTCAGGAGATAGTAGAGGTGATGGTGAAGACAGCAGAGGTGAAGGGGCAGGGGATATAATAGTAGTGGTCTTGGAGGTGATGAAAGGGGTGGTGACGAAAATGGTGGAGGTGGCAGAGGTAGCAAAAGTGTTGGCGAAGATAGATGCTGTGGCAGTGGAGGTGGTGGTGTAAGTAATGATGAAGATGGTGGTGGTAGTGGCAATAGTAGAAATGGAAACAGTAGTTTTAAATGTAGAAAACGCTTGAGCATGTTTATCTACTAAGGTGAAAGAACCAGTAAGAGAGAGAATAAAGAAGAAAACAATGGAGCTGGTCCCAAAGAAAAATAGACAAGCAGGTTAGAGCACAGATGGAGGAACCAAATTGCAATACCATCTTCCAGAGTTAGAATTCCCATAATGAATTACCTGTAGGTCTCTGAATGTGTCATAGACTTCCATGCCTCTCAGCCTTTGCACTGGCGCTATTCCTTTAGCCTAGAATGCTTTCTCTTCCTCATCTTCTTCATATTACTTCTATTTTTTTCTTCAAAATAGAATTCTGAATCTACCTCGTTCAGGAAGCCTTTTCTAATCCCCTCCCCCAGTTTCACAGGATACCTATTTTCTGGGAGTCCGTAATGTGTAGGAATTTTCATACTATATTGTAATTGTTACATCTTACATCTCCACTAGAATGTAAGATCCATGAAAGCCAATATATTTCATTAGATTTTCATCTATTATTTCAGTAAAATTAATATACCACTACTACTAACAAAAATCTGTTGAGCACTTACCACATGTCAAGCAATAGTGGGCAAATTTCAACACATCCCCTGTTTTTGTAAATAAAGTTCTATTAGAACACAGTCACACCCATTCATTTTCACATTGTCTCTGGCTGCTTTCACCCTCCATTGGCAAGCTGAGTAATTGAAATGAAAACTGCATGGTCCACAGAACCTGAAGTGTTTTACTATCTGATCCTCTATAGAAAAAGTTTGACAGTCTCTGGTTAACCAACAGAGATGCAATATTGAAACAGCCCTGTTCTACAGAAGTCTCTACTTCAGCTGGAGATACAGGCAATTACAGCACAATGTGATAATAATATTTTAATAGTGGAAATTAAAGATACTATGGGAGTACATAAGAGAAACATTTAATCCAAAACTTCAGAGATGAGGAATTCTGCATATCTAACATCTAACATTGGTTAGCATATTAGTAGTGGACCAATTCTTTTGAAGAGGACAATTCATTTAGGACATGAAACACTCAAGTAAGATGCTAAGGGATATGGTTGAGACACCATTCCAAAAGACAACTGGTATTTCCACCACAAGGGAACTAAATTAAGATCTCATTTAGCTGTCACATCCAGCTCATTGTAAAGCTCAATTACCCAAATCCTTCAGACCCATACCCTGTTCCAAAGAGGTAAGACTCCAGCCGAGGTCTCCCCGGCAATAAAATAGAAACTCTGATTTAGGTGCCAGGACTGAAACTCTAACACTTGCTGAGAGTTGAGAGACCTACATAATCTTCATACAGTTCTTTCAATTCCTTTCAGAAGATTTTATTATGATTTTTCAAAGCCTAGACCAAAGGACTTGCCTGGTGGTGCAGTGGTTAAGAATCTGCCTGCCAATGCAGGGGACACGGGTTCAATCACTGGTCTGGGAAGATCCCACATGCTGCGGTGCCACTAAGCCTGTGTGACACAACTACCGAGACTGTGTGCTGCAACTCCTGAAGCCCAAGCGCCTAGAGCCTGTGCTCGCAACAAGAGAAGCCACTGCAATGAGAAGCCCACACACTGCAATGAAGAGTAGCCCCGCTCACCACAACTAGAGAAAGCCCACGTGCAGCCATGAAGATCCAACGCAGCCAAAAATCAATCAATCGATCAATCAATCTTAAAAAAAAAAAAGCCTAGACTAAAAACATGACTTTAATAGCCTCTTGGTCGCTCTGTACTTTACACACACACACAAACACACACTATGTTATACTCAATATTATCTCACATATGATACATACATCCATATACATACTATATATATATACACACAACATGCAATGTATATATGTCTACATCCTTCTCATACAATATAATCTCATATCTTTAGGAAATATGTTCATAACTCAAATTTAGTAATACAAACATTCATATAGATTTATCCTACATCAGAGATGGCAAACAGGTTCCACTGAAGGGCTGCCTGTGGCACTGTGTTAAGAAAACTTGTGAGGTGACTTTTGAGCACATAAGAACTAGAGAACAATAATTCTTTAGTGATGTTAGACTTGGATATGGGAGGAGAAATGGTAAACATGGGTCAACTTATTTGCCGTATCTGTCCCTTAAGAATTTCATACATTTATAAGTTTCTTAAATGCAATCTTGCCCCAAGCTTACCACAGGTAAATGGGCAGTGATTGGCTCTCCCAAGAACTGAGACAGGTGGAAAAGTTCTTGATGGGGACAACCTTGATGGAGAAGATAAGAACAATGACTTACATTTGCAAAGCACTTTAGTGATTCCAAAGTATCTTCATGGATATTATCTCACTGAATCTCACCCTTTATAGATTTCAAAGTCAAAGTCAAAGTCAAGAAGGTTCAGCAGTGTTTCATCCACGGTCATGTGGAAATTTTGGCAGATATCAAATGCAGAGGGTTTGACTCCCAGTTTTGGTACTTTCAGGGACAAAAGGCAGCTTCCTACATTATTGGGGGTAGCCCACTGTTCTGAGGTTGAGAATGATGAGGTGTAACCACACATTATTTTACCCATTCATGTAATCAACATTCATCAAGTTCCTACTGTTGTATACAAGGCACAATCACAGAGATTATGAGAATTTGTTTGAAAAGTTGTTGCAAGATGTTTTGGAGGAACATGTTTTAGTATAAGGCAAGAACTTATTACAGGTATTTTTTTAAGTGGTCAATGTAATATATATATAAACATCACCTCCCAGGGGCCAGACACTATACGAGAAGCCAGAGATAAAAATAAGAAAAAAAAAATCCCTAATGCTAAGGAGCTCACTGCATTTTTTCTTAATTCGATTAATTCCCAATCATTCAAATATTAATTTGACTTCCATACAAATCACCTGGGAAGTATGTTAAACCTGAGAATTTGATTTATTTGGTTTAGAATGGGCTCCAGAAATCAAAAATTTCAACAACTCCCAAAATGTCTCTGTTGCAAGTGGTACTGGTCCATGAACTTCACTACAAAAAATCCATTATTAACCCTTTCAAAGAACCATACGCTTGTATAAAATGTAGGAACCTGGTTTGCTGGTTTCCAATCTGCTGGTTTCCAAAAAAAGGAATACCTAGGGTGCTCTTCCATTCAGGTCTCCATTATCAGTGCCAGTTTCAAATAGTCTGCAAAATGAAAATATTAAACCCATAAACCTCAAATATTTGATGATGATGGTCTGTATTTATACCTATATCTGTTCCTGTATCTATACCTATAAACATGTGTGTATAACCATACTGTGCAAAATACAGAGGTGCTTTAACATTTTCAATACCTTTTGGATAATCTTTATAACTATAACTGATCTACAATATAATGCCTTGATCACACTCTTGTGCTCATACATGCATAATCAGCAGTGTTGGGAGCTGCCCTAATCCTTTCAATACCCGTATCTTAGAAACTTGCTATTTTTCTACTTATTTTCCCCTTAACAATGACCTTGATGGCCTTATTTTCTTGATTTACTTTGCACAAAATTGTTAAAGACATTCATTTTAATTTCATGTGAACATCCTCCTTTGCATGAACCCATGGCACTGTACATAAATATCTACATTTTAGCAGACAACTGCATAGTGCAGCCATATGATGTAATGCTATGAGTATTAAAATAATTGTGTAGCAGAAAAATCAATAATAGATAAAATTACATATGAAGTTCTGTGGAAAAATAAGTTGCAAAGTTTTAACAAAAAATACATATATCATACATGTATGTATATAATACATTCATTAAAAATGCAGGAAAGTTTATAATAATGGTTACCTCAGAGATTAGGATAGAAGTAATTTTTATTTTTCTGGGTTTTTTTGCACATACTTATTTTCTAAATTTTCTATAATGTATTTGTGATCAGAAAAAGGTATTATTTAAAAAGACAGTACATTCATTATATTTTAGAAGTTACATTATTTTATTTTAAAAGATATTATGTAAGAAAAATATAGACATGAATGTCCTTATTATTTATCTTTGAGTGAGAGATTTCAAATGATATTTTTTCTTCTTCTTGGTGCTTTCCTGTATTTTAAAATTTTCTACAATATGCTTGTACCTTTTTACTGTAAAAAATAAAATAGAACTACAAGGAAAATCCAGTGTTGGACTAACCGAAATTATTCTCCAAAGGTAGAACATTAAGTCATTGTGAAACCTGGGTATTTGGGGACATTAGAGGGACTTTTAGCTCGAAGACTTCACTCTGACTACTTGAATTCAGTAATCTCTGGCATTATTTCTTCCTCTAAATTAAAATAATTTTTATTTAAGAACAAATTCTTTGGGCAAGATACAGTAACTGCTCCCACAGTACTAAATAAAGATTATTGTGAAAGCAATGAAAAATAAATTTTCTAAAATACACAAAAATTGGCTCTCCATAATTTTGATAAGAAAATCTAAATTGAATGATGGCTTTACACAACTATCTTAAATATAGAAATATGAAGCCATTACCATCTAAGTTCAACTCAGAAGTTGGGCACATAACGCATTAATGAAAGCCCATTTTTGCAGAGAGGCTGATAGTCCTTTTTCATCACACCAGTTATTAAATGAATTTGAGGCACACATTTGGGCCTTAATAAAAGGAATAACAGTGTGGTCATGAACACTTTCATTTTAAAATGGCAGACACGACCGAAGCCTCAAAATGAGAAAAGATTCGCTATCCCCTTTGACAAGACACTGTTGCTATGGTGATGGTCTGCTAGCCTATGGCTGAGCATCTTTAGGTGGCTTTAGTTTGGGGGGACAAGTTAAGACGTGTTCAAACCACAGCAACTTGACCAAAGAAAACCCTTTACATTTAAGAAAAAATTATCCACATTTTAAAAAACTCCATGGCTTGGGAGCTGTCTATGTGATGAAAACTGTCCAATGTTTATCTCCAACCTCTGAGCTTCAGACTTGCACTCCATAGCTCCATTTGGATGCCTGATTATTGTTTGACGTTTCAGATGACCAAAACAGAACTAATCATTTCTCCCATTCTCACGCAACCATCACAATCCCATCTTGTTCCACTGAAGTAAACTGAACCCCCATCCACTCAATTATTCAGACCAAAAACCTTGGCATCATCACCACATTGTCTATTTTAACTTCTCTAAAACACTTATTTGTGCCTGAAATGATTTGTCTGTTCACATATCTTTTATCTGACTCCATTAGAATATCAGATTTTGCACAGCAAAACTGTGCAAATGAAATGAAAACTGTTTTGTTCACCATTACATTTCCAGCATCTAAAACAGTGCCTGACATATAATAGGTACTCAAAAAAATATTTAGTAACTGATTTTGCCTCATCCTATGCTACCACTTCCTTATTTTAGAATTTTCAACAATATTCTTAAGGATGTGATGTGACTGTAAACAATTTACTTTCTCTGGGCATTTGTTTCTTCATTTATAAAATGGAGGATGTTAAACAACCTATACATTTTCCATTTAAGCAAAAACTTCATAACTCTGTGATCAACGCTTACTTGAATTATAAACTATAACTTTTCCATGCAATTCACTATGTGATTTCCATTTAGCTCCTTTCTTGTTGCCATATACAAGAATGTATATGTAGTCATAGTTCTCAAAGCACTTTTGTTTCCATTATTTTGCTTGACACCTCAAACTCCTGGAGCATTATACTTATTACTTCTGTTTAGCAGATGAAGAACCATAGGCACAGAGCAGGTAAGCAAGTTGTTAAACTTCACCATGCATCTCCTTTCACTAAAGCAATCTGTTATGAATTAAAGCTGTTGGCAAATACTTTAAATATTTTTATAGTCATAGTCTATACCTGGGAATTACAATAAATAATTTTATTTAATAACACAGGGAGATCAACTCGATGATGGGTGATGACTTAGATGGGTGGGATAGGGAGGGTCGGAAGGACTCACGGGAGAGAGGGGATATGGGGATATATGTATAAATACAGTTGATTCACTTTGTTGTACGACAGAAACTGGCACAATAGTGTAAAGCAATTATACTCCTATAAAGAGCTAAAAAAACCCTTAAAAATTAAAAATATTTATATATTAAAAAAAAAGGACCATGTGGCTTCTGTGCATCATTTGAAACTTCCCAACTTGTGAGCTGGGTATTTAACATTATTCTCAAGTCTAGAGAAACCAAACGAGAATTTTCTCTAGCCTAATTCAAATCTGGAATCTAGGAAGAAACAAGTAGGTACAGGAGAAAGATTTTTTTTAACCCGAGAACCGAGGACGCATGATTGATGCAACATCTCAGAGGCTGGACTAGAAAATTTTTTAAAGTCCCTTCACTCTCCAAGATACTCTAACCCTCCTCGTTTAAATCTTTCTTCTAAAATGAATTCTACAACAATTTCTATAATTACACTGTATTCTTGCAACATGTCCAGGTAAGTTTGAATTCAGTGGTTTGTGCTTTGATATTTATGTAGAGATATTTTTAATTAATTAATTAATTAATTAATTGGCTGTGTTGGGTTTTCGTTGCTGCACACAGGCTTTCTCTAGTTGTGGCAAGTGGGGACTACTCTTCATTGTGGTGTGTGGGCTCCTCATTGTGGTGGCTTCTCCTGCTGCGGAGCTGGGCACATGGGCTTCAGTAGTTGTGGCACACAGGTTCAATAATTGTGGCTCATGGGCTCTAGAGCTCAGGCTCAGTAGTTGTGGTGCACAAGCTTAGTTGCTCCATGGCATGTGGTATCTTCCTGGGGCAGGGATTAAACTTGTGTCCCCTGCACTGACAGGCGGATTCTTAACCACTGTGCCACCTAGGAAGTCCTAGAGATATTTATTGTATTCTTTTTTAAATTAATTTTTATTGGAGTATAGTTGATTTATTATGTATTTACTGTATACTTAATTGCAGAAAGTCATCTTATGGAAGATGCATTGTGGAGGACATATATTGACCATGAGTAAGAAACCAAGCTCCTGGGGACAACTCCCTCACCTTGTTGGTTCCACAGCAGCCAGCACTGCATCCACTCTGATGAAAACCATTCCTATCAGGTGTTCCCCTCTCCTCTTCCCATCTTCTGGTCCCTCTCCTCTTCCTATCTTCTGATCCACGTGACACTTCCCACTCAGAAACTCCATATCAGTGCCATACCACCCTTCCCTCTCTGCCACTCTACCACCCCATACCCACCTGATCCCACCCCACCTTGAATGCACACACACTCCCAGTACTCTGAAGGCTTCAGAATAAAAATATGATGACATTTCCTTCCAAACATGTGGGAATCCCTCCTTCAAAGGAAGCTGTAAACTTGCCAGGGCATGAGACTAGTTGCCATTACCTTACATGTCCGTGGCACTCTAACATTCACTTTCTTTCTTTCCTTTTCTTTTTTCAATCTGAGGGTCTTTATTAGCATTCACTTTCTTTTTTTTTTCAATCTGAGGGTCTTTATTAACATTCACTTTCTTTTTTTTTTTAAGTAAATTTATTTTATTTATTTATTTATTTATTTTATTGGCTGTGTTGGGTCTTTTTTGCTGTGCAGGGGCTTTCTTTTTAGTTGCGGTGAGTGGGGGCTACTCTTCATTGTGGTGCATGGGCTCCTCATTGCCGTGGCTTCTCTCGCTGCAGAGCACGGGCTCTAGGTGCATGGGCTTCAGTAGTTGCAGCACATGGGCTCAATAGTTGTGGTGCATGGGCTTAGTTGCTCCGAGGCATGTGGGATCTTCCTGGAGCAGGGATCAAACCCGTGTCCCCTGCATTAGCAGGTGGATTCTTAACGACTGTGGCACCTAGGAAGCCCTCGCTTTCTTTTTTAGTGTCACAACAATCTTCTAAGAAGCTAGGAGGGATTCAAAGGAAATAACCCAGGAATATGTGATGCAGAAGGCCTGGAATCCTGGATTATAGAGAGAAGGAAGAGAGAAAACCAAATTGCCAGGACACAGTCCCAAAAAACCATGAGTCAAGCTGGTGAAGAAAATGATGCAGATAGCAGTTCTGACTAGGAGCCAAAGGGATGGATTTATCTCCGCTACAAAAAAAGTCAAGGAAAGCTTCGACTCACTGGTGACCTTGAGTGCAGGTGAAGAGAGAGGTAGGGTATAAGGTACATACTAAGATCTAGTAATGTCACAATTTGAGAAAAGAAGCATTTTTGTTGTGAGGGAGTTCCATTATGTTATGAATCTGCATTTTTTTATGGAGGAAGGGGTTTCCAAGACTTAGAAAACACCAGAGAGAAGAAATCTTAGAGTCTGAGGCTTTATAATCAGAGAGAGGTAGAAAGGATGACCAGAGGAAAATGAGCTGAAGCAGAATAAAATGTTTCATACATCTAACATGTGCCAAATTAAGTAATGTGAGACTGGCGGGTTTCAACTGTATAAACTCTTGCACTGCAAAGTTCTCACACACATTAACAGAAGTCTGTTGTACATTGACTGTGTGAGCTAAGCTCTCCTGAATATGGTGAGAAGGGGAGCCAGGGTAAGGGGGGGAGGGAGGGAGGGTCGGGGTAAGAATGGGATGCTATTTTCCAGAAGCAGCCTTCTGTACAGAAAACTTCCTTTAGGAGTAAGAAATAAAGATTAACCTAAGAGTGAACACATTACATAGCAAGAAACTCACCCGGAAGAGCCTTTAGCCTGACTGTGGTGACTGCCTTTTGACCCTTCGTTAAGGTTGGCCACAAGGATGCAACCAGTTCCATCGTGAAGCTCTTTAGTAAAGCTGAATGTTCTTGATGGGGCTACCTGGGGTTCTTGGAAATCTGAGGGAAGAGATTACCTTCCCATCAATCTCTTCAAAAACCTACCTTCCTCGGAAAGCAGGCACAAATTTAACCGTTTTCTTCCCAGTGCCGAGGTTTCCCTCAGCCTTACCTAAAATTAATGCAAATTATATCTATATGAAAAAAGTCTGGGGTATTTTACTCTTTTTTTTTTTTTTTTTTTTAAGAGCAATCGCTATTTATGTCCTGGGAGTTAGAAAGTGAATGGCCACGTTTATCCCCAGGACCAGGAAATTCGGACAGAGACACCTCGTTTAGACGAGGCGCCCAAGGTCACTGGAGAGGTCGGAAGGGAGAGCCTGTGGCTACAGGTTAAGTCTTCGCCCAGAGTTTTGGGCAGTGTTTCCTCAGCTGCCTCACGCAGGCTGCGGTCGCCCGAGGAATTTTCCCAGGGAGAGGCCGGCCTAAAGGGCACCTCAGGTCCACGCTGCGGTTTTCAGCGGTTTGCACCTCCTGCGCGGGGACCGGGTATTGGCTAACTGGGGTGAGTGAAGACCACGAGGCGGACTCCAGCCTCAGGGACCCCGGGGATCGGGGCGGGCGCGAAGGGGAGGTCGTGCAACGCACACCTTCCCGCCCTCAGCCCGGGCTCCCTCCACTGGCGGGAACTCGGAGCCTCTGCAGTGCGCCGCCCCCACCCCGAGCGGCTTCGGGAACCCGAGCCTGCAGCGCGGGCGGCTGGGGCCCTGGCGACCGGGATCGAGCCTGCGGGTCGGGAGCCCCCGGAGCGGGAGCACGTCGCCGCGCCCCACCCACGGGTGCCGGCCCTTGGGTCCCTGCCCTTCTCCCCACTCGGTTCGCAGCCCCGGTCGCGGCCCGGCGGCTGCAGAGGCCGAGGGGCCGCCACCCGGATCCCAGCGCTCGCGCGGCGAAGGCACCACGTGTCCGGCCCGGGCTGGCGCTGGCGGAGCGGGCCGTGCCCGGCTCCCCGAGCCCGAGCGCACACCCGTGGCCGCGCCGGGTCCCATCCGCACCCGACGCCGGCCCAGCCGGGCCCCGGCCTCCCGGGCGCGCGTGGATGCCTCCTCCAGGACCGCGCGATGGGGCCCTTCTGGGAGAGAAAGGGTAAGAGCAGACGTCTGCGAGGGCTCTGCGGGCAGTGCCCGCGGGCGCGGGAGGACCACGGATCCTCTGTGGTCCAATGAGGGCGGAGAAGGATGTTCGGGACCCCTGGACCGCCCCTTCCAGAGGCGGGCGGGGGGCGGTATACAGGGTGCTGGGGACACACGGAAGAAGGTTGTGGGAGATGCGGACTCGCAGCAGAGGAAGCTGAGGGGGACAGTGTCCCTGTTTGATTGGTTATTGAGATGGTTGAGCTGGACTCCTCGTTGTCACAGGAAAGGTTGACCAGGCTGTCGGTTGGGGGGGTCTCCCTTTAGTAATTGTCCTCCAGAGTGGGCCTTGGAAATGGCGCCTTTTGATAATGAAGGTTCAGCGAACAATTGATGGTATCCAGAAAGAAAGCCTTGGTAGGTCTCTCCAAAGACGTGGATGGTCCAGAGTGCCCAGAGGACACTTTTCAAGTTTCTGCTTCTTTGGGGATTTTTCACCAGATTATTTGAGGTGAGGAGGAAGGACCCATTTTTCATCAATATGTTAGAAGGGCTTAGTTAATGAGCTCAAAAGATTCTCATGCTGGGTGGCATCCTCAGACTGGGTGAATTTAAAATGAGAGTAAATTGTAGAGAGGAAGAGATCTATAAGGTTAAACTGGTGTGTGGGAAGAGATTTTCAAAGCTTTAGATGGAAGGAGCCATTTGGAGTAAACTGCTTTGCTGTTGTTTTTCTCTTGTTCTCCAGTGTTGAGCAAGTAGTGACATCAAGGAAAGCAGGAAACTCCACTGCTAGGTTCCTGGCAGGTCCTCTGGTCCTGACCCCAGACCCTGGGCAGCAGAAGCAAAGAGCAGCTTCAGGGTCTGAATCTTCCTTCTAAGAAAAAAAGGGCCAAATTTGAACCCCACAGTTCAAAATCTTCAGCTTAAAGTTACTACTGCAGCACTGCCAGCTCAGATACGTGGCTGGGCACATATTAGAGATGTTTGCTTCTTCCTCCTCAAAAGGTGTTCTTGGGGCAAAGGAAGTCAGGTAATCACAGAGGCCAGTTTTCTCCACCTGAACATTTGGGAGAACAGCAGCACTGGTCCCCTTGAGAGAAGGATGAAATCATGTTTTTTACTTGCTTCAGATTTTAAAGCAGCAGTGTATTATAATGCAGCTCTTGGTTTCTTAAGTTATGTGACAATGACACTATATTAATGCAGAACACTTTTATAACACACTGTTCAATCCTTGTTGATCTCCACATATTTAAATCAAATGTTATTAACTTGGTTTGCATGCAGTAGTCTTTAAAGTGGCATCATAATTGAGACCAAATAATCATATGAGTTCTTAAATGCTGGTGCCCTAAAAAAAAAGTCCAAATCTTCATTTTTATAGAGCTACTGAGGCTGGCAGAGAGTAAGTGAGTAGGCCGAGAACATGAATTAGCCAGTGGCAAACTTAAAACCAGCCATCTCCTAACACCCAGTCCTGTGGTTTTCTCACATTTTAGTATAAGTATGTAAGAGATAAGCGTAAAAGGGTAATCTTACAATTGGCCTAAGCAGCAGGGCTTAGAGAAGGGGGTGAAAGGGGGTGTGACTATAAAAAGGTAGCATGAAGGAGATCTTTGTCATGATAGAAAAGCTGTGTATCTTGATTATGATAATGGTTATATGAATCTACATAGGGATAAAGTGTCGTAGAGCTATACACACACATTGCACTAATGTCAGTCTCCTACTCTGTAAGATATAATCATTGGGGGAAACTGGTCAAGGGGTATATGGGACTTCTCTGTACTATCTTTACAACCTCCTGTGAATCTATCATTATTTCAAAATACAAGCTTTTTTAAAAAGTCACTTTGTAAGCACATCAAATTTCAAAGCATTTTTCTCCATGGGAGAAGGCACTATTTCCATAACTTCAGTTATTCTAGTATCCTTGTCAATGTTTATCATCTCTAGAAACAAATTGTAATACTCTTTACTTAATATTATTTAAACTGACATACTTTTTTTTTTTTTACTTAGCTTTCATCTAAGGAATAATATCCATGAAATACCAGGTATAGATGTTAGTTACATCTCAAAATATGTAAAAATAAAGATATAACTTTAAAAGAGACTTATCTACCTCAGATTATCACAACACTGGGAATGCTGTGTAATGGCAAGGCTTTGGGAGGTGCTGCAGGGAGTGGTGAGAGAGGCAAGCCCAGCTCTGCACAATAGCTTGTGATCGGTGGTGCAATGCGAGACAGAACTAGGTCACCCCACATCCTAGTAACCATTTGAGAAATGACCTATCATTCCTTCTAGAAAAAGACAATTTTCATTAAGCTTTTTAAATTATAAAATATTCCTAAAATTACTTCAAGTCTTTATCAGAGTGGAGCATCTCAGCAAGTATATTTAGCTCTGTAGAAGCTAGAAGCTATATTTGGTTTTTATTTCTATCATTTATGATAATGATTATTCAAGTTGTCTCCCAGGCTTAATCACCAAGTCATCTGTATGTGGGCTTTTTCTGTCTCTCTTTTCAGAGCATATTAACTTATTTTGCTTGAACTGTATGGCCTTTCGTTTGCTGTAGAGATCCCTTTGGAAAAAATCCATGGGTGAGAAAACCTTGGCATTCTCAAAGTGAATTTTTAAAAACTGTATGGAAACTTCCCTGGTGGTCCAGTGGTTAACACTCCCCCAGTGCAGGGGGCTCAGGTTCAATCCCTGATCAGGGAGCTAGATCCCACATGCCACAACTGAAAATCCTGCATGCCGCAACGAAGATCCTGTGTGCCACAACTGAGACCCAGTGCAGCCAAATAATGTAAATAAATAAATAAATATTTAAAATTTTTAAAAATTAAAATAAAACATAAAAAAATAATAAAAACTGTATGAAAAAAGATAGGTAGATAAATAGGGAAAGACCATAACAGCATTATTAAAATGCGCTTCTAAAAAAATGCCTTTAAGAAACTTTAATTCATTGTGCCTCTGCTGATTCTAAAATGAACATTGATGACCATCAAACTTCAGTGAGAATCTTCATGCATCAGAAAGGGAAAAAAAAGAAAGGAAACATTTTCCTATAACAATACGTGTCCTACAAAGGCATTCTTCAGGACCATGTTTTTTTTTTCTTTAAATAATCTATTTTCAAGCATAAAAATGATCTATTGCCTTGTTCTTAACTTTGCTTCTCAAGAAACATAGGCATGTCTCTTGGACAACTGAAAAATATCTTCCTAAACCTTCCAGCCAGCAAGATCCAGATTTGAGGGAAAAGAATATTGATCCTTTGACTGTGACTGAATCAATGTAAGGAGAAATAAACTCAGTCACAACCTAACTCCCCCAGTTATTTCTGACCCTTTGTTTTTTAAAAATTTAAGTTACCTATGGAATCAGATGGGATTATTTTGGTTACATGGTGATTTTTTAAAATCGTTTTTCTTACCTTTTCACCAGTGTGGATAGAAAAGCCAGAAACTGTATTAGAATAGATTCATTCATAGGTCTATACTAGACTTCACCATGTTTGCCACCTCATTTTGGAATTAGTTTGCCACAGCATGATGGAATTTAAAAACAAAGACAAGGTGTTTTTCCTTCTATACTGATGTTAGAACAACCATTGCCAGGTGTCAGATGACTTCATCATCTTCTCTAATTCATTTAGCTTGTGGAAAGCTGATCAAAGATAAGGTAGGACATTTGGGCTGTTGATTTACCAAAGTATTCAAAATGTAGGTGCATGTGGAGTATGACCATATATCTATCCCAGGGTGTACTCTAGTTTAGCATTTTGCCCTAGCAGAGTGGCAGGTGCATAATAAATATTTTAGAAAGAAAATTTAAATGAATAAATAGAAGTATTAGCTAACCACACCCATTTATCACAGTGTAATGTGCTTTTCACCCAGAGTAATTTCATGTGCTATGCTGAATGGAGAGCAAAACTCCAGAATGAAGGTAGCACACAAAAATACACATTTTTAAAGTGTCCATATAACTTAATGTCCAAACAGGGCAAATATAGAATGTAAACTCCATAAGAGCAAAGATTTTTATTCCTATTGTACTCCCAGCACCTAGAACAGTGCTTGGCAATAGTAAGTTTTTAATAAGTGTTTTCAAATGAATGAGTGAATGAAAGAAGACGTATATATATATATATGTGTGTGTGTTCACATTTATGAGAAAATATTAACATTCATTTCAAAATTCAGCTCCAGGTTATTTTCCAATATGGTCTTTTGAATTGCCAAATTGTGGTTAAGGTGAGTACTTCTAGTGTAAGGGCTACCCATGCCATCGTTGGGAAGATCCAGTTTTCCTTATGTTGAGATTAAATTTGAACTCATCTAATTGTAACGTCTGTACTGTCACCCAGCCAGAAATTCTCAATAACGATAGGTGAAACCTTGTCAGCTGCCTCACCAAGGTCCATATGCTTTGCCACGTGTCCCAAGCTGACAGCCTATGAGCCAGGTTCATTCTACAGATGTATTTTGTTTTGTTTTAAAATCTGGAAAATATTCATTAATAAAAAGTTGCAGTTAATTTTTTTAAAAATCACAATGATTCACATAAAAATTCCAGATTTCTGGCTTCCATGGGAAAATAACATCCTTTAGAGCTGAGGAGTGGCAGCTGGGGCACAACCTCCTTTATTCACAGTGCCCATTACCATTCCATTTGATGGTACACTGGGCCGTTTAGCTCCTTTGTGTTAACTGCCTGGTCTAAGTAAACTTCTGCATTTGTGATTTCTGTCCTGACCACCCATTTCTCAGATTTACAAGCCTTTACCCTATCTGTAAAAAAAAAAAAAAAAAAAAGGCTATGCTTGCTAAGTTATTCTTTGAAGACCAAGCTGATTTCTAAATATCATTTTTTTCTTTAAGTACTCAGAAGCCATCCTTTTTTTAGAATATTGCCCAGTATTTTATGTTAGTCTCACCAAACAGTGTTTTAGAGACTTTTCTTTCTAATTTGAGAAAATCAAAACTATATTTATAGATTTCTGTCCTCTTAGCATCTCTCCTCATCTCCAGATTCTTCAATGACATTAACAATGTTATAATCCTATTTGTAAAAGTTGAGATTATAAAGCCCAGGACATAATTTTTCAAATGAACTAAACGCCATAAAAGAAGCTAGTTGCATTAATTACCCTGAGCTTTAGTATTCTCTGCAAAGTTTTATTCTATGTTTTTTAGTTTGGAGATCATTTTTCTTGATAGAGAAGCAAAAGAGTAGCTACAAACTTCTATCTTCTCTTAGCCATCCATCCATCAATATTAAATGAACCACAACAAGTAGTGAGTGTATACTTTTTTCTCTTCTCTCTTCAAGCATAATTAAAGTGAATAGTTTTCTCATTCTTAATATTTTTGCAAGTCATAGTTCAAAGCTGGATTCCAGTCTTCCTGATACTATGAACCAAAGTTTTGCTGTATCAAATGTTCATGGGAGCAAAACCTTGGATTTTTCAATTTTTCACATAATAATAATATTATTATAATATTTAGGTGTCAGATTTTAAATTGATTAAACACCACTGTTTTGTCTGATACATGGTGATGATGTGAGGGAGAGATTACAAAATAATATTCTGAGTGACCCTCTGAATTGAATCTGTAAGATGAATACAGGAAGAAAAGGAAGTGACAAGTTATCTAATTCTCTGAAACTATGGAATAAAATATGAACTTACTCTCAGAAGTGCAGATATTTTCTTATTCCCTGAAGAAAACTGCAAACCTTTGGTGACCCAAGCACAGACAGTTCCCTGAGTTTAAAACCATAAAAATCAATTTAAATTCAACTTACTAACACTGAGCATTTCCTTCCCAAGGGCAGAGCTGACATCTTTCGTATAACAAATGAAGAATGGGATGGAAGGTAATATTAACCTGTCCTCTCCCTTCTTCTTTGGCTTAACCTGTGCCCAGGGAAACTCAGTTCATAATTTCATCAATTTCACACCATTAATATGCATTAAATTCACTTTAAAAGGTACCGTATAATAGTCTGAATGAGTAGGAGCCATTAAACCTAATGACACTTAAATGCATTTATCACAGTGATGCATATCTTTAAAAGGGCCATTATAGTTTTCCATAAGATAGAAGGGGTTTGAAAGTGTAAACTTTATATTATCTAGCTGAACATTCTTTAGTATTCACTTGGTCCTTGAAACATATTAAAATGGAAGATGGCTGCCATAAAGTTATTTCTTACATTTCAACCTAAGGGGAATGTTTCCTGTACCTCTCATAAGGCTGAGTGCTTTGGGTGCTTTGTCCATGGTGCTGAAACTGGCTCTACCTCAGTGGCCCCACCACAAGGGTCAGATAGAAAGGAAGAAAAAAGAAAAAAGAAAAAAAAAAGGATTGCTATTTCTGCCAGTTAACAACTTACAAGAATACAAGTATTGACTTAGAAATGAACGCATTGTTCAACTTTATAATCAGCACAGCAAGAAAATTTGCACATGTTACAAGTTTGTATATTTGAGTAGTATGCAAAATGGAGGCTGAACTGGGAAATATTTGTTTTTAACCTATTTGACGTACAGTTTGGGAATTTTTATCATTTTGCTCCTACACTTCTTTTATTCATTGAAGTACACCAATAGCAATAATATTTAACTTTGTAAATTTCTATTTATTTTTCAAAACCTCTTCATTTTGGATTTTCTTAAGCCCATAATAATGCTCTGATTTATATTACAATAAGCATTTTGAGCATTCTTCATATAATGTCAAACCACAGGAAGAGCTATACAGCTTCAAATAATGGACCAATATTTGAGTTACCTGTTATAAGTATAGAGAGAATTTATTATCAGTTACAATTTGTCAATGAATATTTAATACACATAACTATGAGGATTACAAAGAATTTTGATATATGGCTCTTACCCCTGAAAAGCCTAAAATTGAGTAATTATTATATGTACATGTAAAATAACACAAGCAGTGTATATCATTAAATTTAAATTAATTGATGGACTGGATCTGCTTGCCACTTTCAATGCTTTGTTTCTAGTATGTAACACAGTTCCTAACACATAGTTGGTGTTCAATAAATATTTGTCAAATGAATTAGAATATGAATGATTAAGTGCAAAAAGAGTTAGAATTGGTGGCACCAATCAGATGTCACTGATTTACAGTTACTTTCTTTAGGGGAGTCATGAATGCTCCAGTTATCAAGTTATAGAAACTGATAAACACTTATCTATTTTTCTCAATGCATTAAATTGCCAAGAGCAACAGTAATGGCTAACAACATTTTAGTGTGCATTAAATGTGAGGCATTTTTAAAGTGCTTATCTATGTCACTCCACTACAACTATTATAATTCCCTTTTTTTAAATGAGGAAAGTTAAATGACTTTCTTAAGTAACCTCATCAATAGTAATGCAGAATCAAAACTCAGAACTAAGTCGCAGCTCTTAGCCATAACTTTGCCAAAACCCCAATCTATTTTTGAGCATTCAAGCGCCTTTGTAAATTCCATGTCACCATATAAATTCTAGCTCTTTGGAAATCTTTCTTTTGACCTGTTTATGAAAGGTTTCTTACCTTCACAACCTTCCTTTTCTAGCTTGTAGCGAAGAAGTCACTTTTCTCCCTTTTTATAGTGGCAAAAGAAAGGCTCATTCAAGGGTAAAGCACAAAAGCCAAGATCCAGAGGGATCCTTTGGGTTTATATGGAAGTAGAGAAAGAAATGATGAAAAAGAATAGCCTCTACCCTCTGCTGTCAGTTGAGAATGCTTTTATTGGAGAGGCAGTGGGGAGGGCTACAGAACAGTGATAATTTTCTGGCTGTTGGTCTGTTCTTACTTCGTTTTATAGTGAAGTATCTGCGGCATGGAGTCCAGCCAAAGTCTTGAGGAAAAATGTTCCAGGCAAAGAGCCTTTTTTTTTTTTTTTTCAACAAGACCAATATCAAGCAAACTGGAAGTGTAGACCAATTCTTTTTTATACAATTATATTAAACTTATTTACTGAAATTTCATTAAGAAATCTATTAGGTCATCTTCTCACACTACTTCCCAATCTGATATTTCTTGTATTTATGTTGCATTTTTTAGATCAAAACTTTTTAATCCAGAATCTATTATTCAGCTGTCACCACTTATCATCACTGAAGTTTGTCCAGAAAATTCATCAACCATCTTGAACTCAACTCAAATTCATAGTATCGATCACATTCCATAAAAGAGTACTAGAAAAATAGATTTAGTAGAGTAGTTGTATTAAGCACATTTAATGCTTACCATTCATAAATTTGCATTCTGATATCCAGCTAAGAAACTTAAAAATGAAAAGTAAATGAAAGCCAGTAGTGCTAAAAACATTCCGTGTCCTGGCAATACCTAAACATTCATTTTCCTCATTGGAAAAGGCAAAAACAATCTGATTTTCCTTGCTGAAATAATGATAAAGTTATGCATTAGATGAAGTGACTGATATATTATTGACGTGCTCATCAGTAAGTATCTACAGAGACTTGTAAATTAAATGTATGATGGCTTGATCACTTGCTCTAAAGATTTTGGCCCCAGTTATTGAACTATGTAAACTGTTACCTAATTTTCACATATAAAGAGAGGAAAACAAAGTTCATCAACTGTAGAGACAGTAATGAGATAACACATAACATTTTAAATTATTTTTTAAAAATTAAGATTAAATAGCAATCATCTGCTTTATATTCCTCCTGTATAATGAAAAACAGCATTAAAAATTACTTGAAATTAAATTTCTGCTACACTTTAAAACATATGTTAACACATGAATACATTACACTGTTAGGTTTTTTTTTCTCTTCATGGCCTTAACTTTTTCATTGCATTTTTCTTCCTATTATGTTATGCCTTGATCTATATTTCACTGCCCTAAGGAATTTCTTTCTTTTTTTACCTTCCTGCTTTTATCTGCCAGTGGAAATTTTGCACACTAGGGAGAAGAAAGAGGTGTAAAAAATTCAAAGACACATCCTTGATTTTCTTAATGGACATCCACAAGAAGTGGAAAATTTCTTTTCTCAATGTCTCTAATATATCTTTCAAAGGAGATGAGCTAGCATTAATGTGACCACAAATTTGCAACTGTTCAGATTTACACATTTACTGTGTGGCTTGTTTTACTAGGACACAGGGAGGTCCCAAATCTGCAACTTATTTTTTTCCCCATCAGGATATTTAAGCTGGAAGCTTTGTCAGACTGCATCCATGTTTCCAGAGCTAGCAGGAACGCAAACTGTGCTTTTAGCATTAGCATTCTACTTAGAACAAAGGGAGGTGCCCGGAAGCACTACACACCAGTGCAGAGTCCTCTGGTTTCCCTATAGAGGGTAGCCACAGCCATCTGACTCTTGAGTTCATGTAAACGTGTCTCCAGCCCTTGCCTCCAGAACTGAAGCCTCATGGAGCTCTTTATATTTGCCTGAGCCAGTGCGTTTTGATTACTTCTCCTTCCCAATAGGTAAGTTTGCTTGTGGTGATAAGGGAGGAATATTTGTTTTGCTAGGGGGTTATATTTAGGGTCAAAGATTTGTCATAAAAATATTAAAGAAGGTGCGGTGAAGTAAACCACATTTTATAAATCATTACTTATTTTTCCAGAGAAGCCTAGTTTTAGAGTTGTAAGGAATCTGTAGAAAATTTGTTTCCAAGTGAGCATTTAAACAGTGAGGAATTTACACTGCCTAATTTATGATTCTTGGAAAGAAACTACAAATCATGTCTTATAAAAATGAACGCTTATTTGTCACTTCCGTAGAATGCACCTTTCTTTTTATCAAGCCCTGTAAAATTACTTCCTGTGTTCTTGACCGTGAGTATCCCTGATCTGGTTGACAAGGAGAGAACTGCTGATTAGAGCCGCATGTAGCCGTTCCTACAACTGCCAACTAGATAGCAGTTGAGTGAGTGTCTCAATGAGTTTCTGTCCAGAGTTTATTACAGACTCGATAATTTTATACTGCAGGCTTTGCTTTAGAATGTAACCGAGAAATAATGCTCTTGATCTAGAAACATTTTAACTAGATTAATGTGAATGTGATATGTTAGTTGTTTTGAGGTTATACAAATTGAAGATTTTGCAGCATGTGAGAATTTATACTTGCTGTCCTGGTTGGGAGCTGTCAGAGGTTAGGGTTCAAGTGTCTTTCTACTGTTAAGTAGAAGTGCTGTACTATTTGTTGCTAAACTATCTAGTATGCAGATTTTCAAAAATAATTACCATGAATTTAATAACCTGATATACAACTTGACGGAGACTCCTGTGAGTGAAACTGGATTTAAATATAGCTGTTTTCCTATAGGCTCCAATCCCAGTTGACATTAAGTGGATGTCAACTGAGCTCCCATCTCAGAAAGGGGGAGAAGGGTTATTTCCTGCTGCCCTAAGACAGCTTTCTCTCCAGTAAGGCTTAAACTGGTTTTGCAGAAGTTCAGAAATCTATCCTAAAGGGATGGTGATTATTGTTATTGTTCGAGTTATCTCATTGCTAGTGATATAAAGAGCTGTTATACTTGTGCTGTCCCTAATTTTTCACTCCCACTTGGTACCCCAAACCTTATCTTATTTGAAGTCACATGGGTGCAATAGCAAAGCAGCTACAAAAGAACAGTGCCCCTCTTGTGGATGAAAACTAAAACCAATGTTTTCCAACCTTAGCTGCATGTTAGAATCATAGGGTGGGCCCTGGGCATTAATTTTTTTTTTTTAAGTTTCCCAGGTAGTTCTAAGATTTAGTCAAGGTTGAGAACCACTGCTTTAAAAATAATCCTCTTCCTGCATAATTTTTTAAAATCCTTTGAAAATGGTGTCCTGTCTACCCCAGACAGCAGTATCAGATACTAAAGTGATTTATCTATTTTTGAGGAGTGGGGGAGGGGGGTTATCAAGTTTAATCCAACAATCGTGAGTTACAAGGCATGACAAATAAAATTCATAAGGCTGTAAGTGTATTTAGCTTTGAGAGTGCAAAGTAAGATGTTTTATCTAAATGCTGGTGTTTTCAGAGTCAGATATGGAAAAGTAAAATTAAAAACTGTTCAATTTTACTTTTCCATGTCTCATATCTGTAACTAAATATATGAAGTAGTGTTTTGAATTATTCGGCAACGCTTATCGCACTTCTGTCACTGAGACCCATCTCAGTCTGTAGTTTGGAAAACACCCAAGCCAGTTTCCTCATCTAGAACAAATGTCTAGTACTTTACTTAGAGGGCTACTGAGAAAGTTAAAGAGGTAATGCATGTTAAAATGTCTAGTATGGTGCCTGACACACAGCAGATGCTTAATCTAAATTAGTTTTCCCCTTCCTTCTTCATATGATTATTTTTAACATTAAAATATCACAGCTTAACCTTCAGGGAATAGGTATGGGAAAACTACTATGTCCCATATAGTATGTTAATTCCCCTGGTTTTTTTTCAAAGTGTATTAATTCAAAGCTTTGCGGGGAATACGGGGTGTATTCCTTTGTAATTCGTGTCAGAATAATTAAAGGAATTCAGAGTAACTAAGAAATCATGCAGAAAATGCAAGGTTTATTAATTTGCTTAAATGTTATTAAAAGACGGAAAAGGAAATGACTGAAATACATCCTTACTTTGGTAATAATGGCAAATATACCACAGAAAGCACTTACAATTATGTGAGTGCTCTCATATTTTTTTATTGAAAGTTTTCCAGGTATTAATTTGTATATTTTGTTTTTAAAGTGTTTTCAGTTCTCTTAGTTTTGTGAACAACCCTTGTCATTTATTGACACAAGTTCTTTAAAAAACTTCCAACTCAAATCTTAACTCATGTGCACACTACTTGCCTCTCTCCAACCAAATATGTATTTCTAGCTCTGTTTTCCTTTATCTTCCTTAATAGAGAGAGGGATAGAGGGGGGAGGGGTATTTTTCTAAAGTGTGTATTCTGAGATCTTAGCCAATTTAAATGTTGATAACAACTGGCTGCTGCCAAAGCAATCCACTAAATGCCAACTGACACATTCTTAATTATAAAATCTCATTCCCTCTTGGGTACCATGTACACAGCTCAATTTATTAAGAAAATATTTAAGTCATTTTTAATCATACAACTTCTGGACAACAAGCTATAAATCTTGATACAGAAATTACCTATGCTGTTTCTATTTCAGTTGAATTCTCAAATTTATGTATCAAAAACCTGACTCTGTATTGTGAAATTGGACTTAGACCACTGCTATTGATACTGAGACCCCAGAATTTAAGTTGCTCAACTACAGTTTATTAAATGCACAGCAACCTTGAACTGACAGGCGTTCTTGACATCCTTTCTCATAAAAATAACCACAAGAACTTAATTTATTAATGTCAGTAATTGTTATCCTGAGATAACAACTAGCTGAATCTATCTCAGATATATGCAGAAGTGGGTACAGGAAGAGGTTACTTCTAAAATTCATTTCTGTTTCTTTGTTCTATTTTTAATATTTCATTCATGACTGATGTTAAATAGATGGTTCAGGGGAAAAGTACAATCTGATATTAAGGAAAAAATGTTTTCGTTCCTAATTTTAAATTACCTAGTGCATTTTAGCACTCAATTTATTAGTTTACTTTGACTTCATCTTTGAGTTTTTCAAAAAGGTTTACACTAATAGCTCCTTTTTAATTCAAGTAGGGGAGGAACACACTATGCTCATTTTAAAAATTAAATATTAATAAAATACTCACAGCATCTTCAATGCATATTAACTCATAAGCCTAAATCAGCTTATTTATGCAAGGAGCATAAATCCAGTTTATATAAGTAAATAAATAAGTGACACGAACCCTCCCTAAATTGAATTAGACAACGTTTTATTTTCATATTTCAGAAAATAATATTTTTGAAACACATAAACAAACCTAGTTTGAAACTTTCCAAATGATGTAATTACTCTTCAGTTATTTTAAGGTAGAGTGCTATTGGCCAAATTCATGTGGCCAAAAATTAAATTCTAGTGGAACTTGGCACTCACTGGAGCATTACTATAAGAATACGTCTGAGGAAGGCCATCTGCCATCTCTATGGAGCTTCCCTTCAGCCCCCAGTGAAAGAGATTTTTTTGAGGTTTAGGCTGAGAGTACTTCTCAGAGGACACATCTGAGAAAATGCTCTGGTGTATGTATTCCTTCTATCTCTAATGGTATGAATAATGAATAAGAAGCTTATGAAATATGCACTCACATAGCTCCTCTATCTTTTTAAGAGAACACTGTGCCACACCCATGATAAGAAGAAAACCTGAGAAATTTGAAATAAAATTTGTCTTGAACTTAATATGACTTTACTATAAAGAATGGTTTTCTGCATAAAAATTTGAGTTGCACTCTATCAAAAGGAATTATTATGAGGGGAAAAACCAACATTACATTTGAAGTCAGGATTTTCATGCTTAAATACTATGCTATAAATTGCGAAGAGCCAATAGCTTCATCTAGGAAATTTATAGTTTGGGAGGTGTTATATCAATCAGTTCTTTTAAAAGAAGCTGTAGATTCTTTTATCCCTTACAGCACGAAAAGGAGAAATTCTATATTAGGATTCCCTTTGATAGCTACATAAAGTAAATAAACTCTCTCTCTCACTCTCTCTCTCTTTTTAGAGAAAAATAGAAAATAATTGCATTATACCTAAAATGATACTATATATGGAAGAAAAGGAGGGAGGGAGGCAAAGGGAGAAAAGAAAGGAAGGAATCAGGGTTGTTTGCTATAAACCGATATCCTGGCAGAGATAAAGCAAATGTTCTTTAATTTAAAATTTTATTTAAAGATATTCTATGTAAAGATCGATGATAGAAGTGAACCACCATTTATATCTTCATTCAATAGTACTCACAAAATCAAAAATAATTATACAAAAGACTCATTAAAAACAGTATTATAGGGACTTCCCTGGAGGTCCAGTGGTTAAGACTTTGTGCTTCCACTTCAGGGGGCACGGGTCTGATCCCTGGTTGGGGAACTAAGTTCCTGTATGCTGCACGGTGCAGCCAAAAATTGTTTTAAATTAAAAAATAATAAAAATAAATAAGTTAATTAATTTAAAAAATAAAAATAATATTATAAGGGGAATTCCCTGGCAGTCCAGTGGTGAGGACTCCACACTCTCACTGCCAAGGGCCTGGGTTCAATCCCTGGTCAGGGAACTAAGATCCCACAAGCCATGCACGGTATGGCCAAGACATGAAAATAAAAATAAATAATTAAATTAAATTAAAATTAAAATGTACATGCATAAAATTTTTTAAAATAGTGTTATAGGAAAAATATAATAAGGGTCAAGGCATTTAGAAATTATATGAGCTAGTATACATGAAAATGATTCGTAAAACTAAAATATATAAGGTAATATTACTAAAGTTGTATTTTTCTGGGGTTTTCATTTTGTAAATATGAAAAGTCTGGTTTTTAAATTTCTGTAAAGTAGAATTTTACCTTTTTAATGTTCAGTTTTCATATTTTTATTGGTATATTGATGCATACATATAGATGTTGGTGATGGCCAGTGACAGAAGTTAATTTCTACATCATGGAAATTTATTTATTTATTGGAATTCTGTTCATAATTTTGTTACTATTACTAATTTTTCTTTCATTTGGCCTAAACTCACTAATCCTCTACGTTTATACTGAAAATAAATGTACCTACGATGAACATTCATCAGCTACTAAAGGATTAATTAAAGTGCTTTGACTACTTAAGTGTGTATGGATTTCCCATGCTTTACATATGTAGCTAGGATCCAGGCTCAGTCAACAGTACTTACACAAAGACAGTTGTAATCAAGGTATAAGCAACTTATTTAAGCTAACAGATAAATGTTCTTCATATAGAAACTGTAAAATCCATGGATGTGCTCTTCTCTCTTGTCAGTAATAGCCTCTGGCTGCCTTGCATCTTCTTGGACAGGTTGGGGAAGAGAACTGGGAGAAGAAGAGAATCAGTCCAAAGCTTTTCATTGGTGGAATCTCTAACTTGACTCCAGAAATTAAAATATATGGTGGTTGAATAAAACCTCACATAATATTAAATCAGAAATGACAGTGTTTTCACTTAGAATTCAACACATTGAGATATTTCATATAATAATACTGCATAAATATAATCTACTAAATCAGATTTTATAGGTATTTATGCCAGGGCCAATAAATATCTCCAATCTCATAGATCAGTTGCTTCCTAGAGTAATTAAATGTCAAGGAAATAAGCCTGCATTTCCACTACCTGATAAAATTTTTGGTCTGTTTTCAATGTCTCCCCTTTCATAGGCACTCAAATATTTGTCATGTAGTTGAATTTCAGTCCATTTGTACCTAAAATCTAATGTAATTGAATTAACTACACATATTTACTATTTTTCACAAAATACACATATTAAAATTAAGGGGAATTTCAAGTTATAAGTTACTGAGCTTGAGATATCAGCACAGTCTTTTTCACTGTGACTTTTTTGAAGGACTATCCAATTTGAAAATAAAACATTTATAATTCAGTGTTGCTCTAGCTCAGTCTGACCTGAGCAATGAATTGCATATATCTCGAGAATCTCTAAAATATATCCATCTTTGCCAACAAGAGTCTGAAGAGCAGGATACTCTTTCTATTTTAAATGATTCCATAAATCTATGTTTTTTGGCTTCATGTTTCCTGTTGAAAAATTGTGGAGTGACATGCCCCTCAAAACCACCCCTTACCCCCTATTCTCCTAGCACCTATACACACGTACAAAGGTGGTAGAATCACACTATGCTGGGTTGAAGTTTTGAAGAAAGCATGCAAAGTAAATAACAACAACAATAATAATAAAGTTCAAATTATCTTGGAAAATTCTTTAAAATGGCCATAAGTTCACTGTTTAGTCAGTTTCCTTCTAGCATCAGAACAGGTTATTTTTTGTTAGTTAAATAACAGATGGACTTTTTGGTTTATAATTAGAATCCTTGTATAAAGATATTTGTGTCTTTAACCACTAGAAACACACACGATTCAGTGAGATGTGAGAACTAAAGAAACAGCAAATTCACATCCCCCATTTCACTTTAACTCCCAGGCCTAAGCTGGAAAATGCCTACACTATTAAAAAATCTCTCTTTCTCTCTCTCTCCCTCTCTCTCAAACTGAATATTTGAATTTGATTGATTTAAATGAGAATATGGCAAGACTGTTGTTTTGCCAAAAAGTCCATTAGCTTCTTCGAATTACAGGGCTGCTGGTGTCAGGCCAGCTCTCATGAAGAGTTGCTCGGGAAGCTGTAACACACTCAATGAACTTGAGCCTTGGCATAAAAAAGATATGAATTTGAGTGCCTTTTCTACCATATACATCGATTTGGACAAGATACGTCAACACTTTGAGCTTCAGTTTTCTTAATTTTCAGGTATGAGTTATAATACCCACCTCAAGCAACTGTCTAGGGTTAAATGAGAGAATTTTCATTAAGTGTACTATAGTGTTTACCAATAAATATTAGCTATTGATATTATTAGTGATAAGAATAATTGGCTCTTTAAGGCTTTTTTTTTTAACTGTTACTTTTTTTTAAAACAAACCGCCAGAGGGTAGTAGAGAACAAATAGTTGGTTTACATCGTTCCAGGTGCTGCCTCTGTGAAATTACCATGTTCTTGTCCTCATAATACATCTATCTACCTGTTCTGTCATTTCAGAATAAACACATTAGCTTAAAAACATGGAATAAGCTTTCACTATTCTCAAATATCCAAATTTTTTCATATGGCAGGGAATAGGCTCTACTAAGTATAAAATGCTTTATTATTGAACTGTCTTAAAGGAGAAAGAGAAATGTAAGTCTTGCTTTTAAGTGTTTTATTCATACATAGTGTTTTATGTGGTTGGAAATGTTTCAGGTTCTATTTAAAACATGAATTACTGCATGTTCTTTGTGGTACTACCAAAAGATACCAAATTAATGGTAGTGAAGTTTTAGTGCCTTTCTTGTTTATTTAGGGAGTGCAGGTCATTATAAAAACAATTTCAATAAATACCTTTGAAATATATCTGAGGGATTTCAAGCTGCTACATCTTTTCACTCTGTTGAGTGTAATGATTGTTTATGAAAGTCAACATTATCATTATGGTATATCAATTCCAGGTAAAATGAGGTAGGATATTTAACTTTAAATTAGAGAGCAAGCTAAAACAAGATCATTGAGATTGAGGAGGTGGGACACAAGAGATTATTATGTGAATCTAATCTATTTTCCAAAGAATACAAGCTCTTAGGACAAGCAGATGTAGATAATAATAATAATGGATTTGCACTCTGAAACTAGTGCTCACACTATATTTGTAAATATATAAGTTTCAGACTTTGAATAGAGTAGTAGTTCTCAATTTGGGACAATTTGGTGCCCCAGGGACATCTGGCAACGTCTGGAGACATTTTTGATTTGTCAAGACCTGGGTGAGGACAGGTGTGGGGGTGATGCTACTGGAATCTAGTGAATAGAGGCTGAAGATGCTGCTAAAATGTCACACAATGAAAGAACAGCCCCCCCACAGCAAAAAATTATCAGGCCAAATATGTTAATAGCACTGCCGTTCAGAAACCCTGGAATAAAGCCATGAACTTTCAAAGACTATGTCGTGTGGTTGGATATTTTCCATTTCTATTCCAAGCTCATACTGGTGGTTTAGAGACGAGCTCTCTACTAAGAAGCACAGCAGTTGCCTTGGCGTTCATCTTTCATTTTTAAAACAGCAGATTTTCTAGGGCTTCCATTTAAAGAATGTGCCATATTCACTCAGTTTCTGATGGGTATTCACTGTGCTTTGGAAACTTACAAGTTCTCAGTAAAGACAATTTGTAGAAAACAAAAACAGGAGAGCAGGTGTCTAGCTTTTCCTCTCCCCAAATGGCTTTAGTGCAACCAAAAATGGGAAGTTGGGTGAAACTGCTTTTTGTTTTAAGTAGGAGCATTTGGAAGTATTGGTATAGTGCCTTAGGGACGTGAAATTTTCAGTTACGTGATCACTTATTTAGAAATGTGATGAAGTGTGAAGAAACTGCACCAGCAGGAGGAGTCATTTAAAATTTTAAAAAATCTGAAAAATAGTTTCATGGAGTATGTATGTGGTTACAAATCAGCTGGCATATGTAGTAGAACCTTCGTGTTTAACTGTCACAAATCCACTGACTTCTCTGAACTTATTAGTAGCTAAAAGAGAGCCATAAGAGAGCAAGAAGGTAATTTATTTACATTAATGAGTTGATTTGGAGGGAAAATGGAGGCTTTCATTTTTAATCTATTATTACATCTAATTTGCTTATTTCAAATCCAGCCAAAAAAATTAAAACGTAAATTTGAAAAACTGGTAAAGCAAATCTGTCTTACTAATTTAGTCTTCAAGAGTTTAAAACTTTCAATCGTAATTAAAGTTACTAGGAAACTATCCAAATTGACTGCTTTATCCAGCTAATTTATGCTAGAGTACAGACCTGTCCTGTCCAATAGGGTAATATTAGCCATGTGGTTATGATGGAGGCTTTGAAATGTGGCTGGGCTGAATTGAGATCTGTTGTAATTGTAAAAACTGGATTTTGAAGACTTGGCCAAAAGAGAAAAATTCCATTAACAGTTTTTATATCGATGACATGTTTTTTGGTTTTGTTTTGTTTTGTTTTTTTGGCCATGCTGCGCAGCTCACGGGATCTTAGTTCCCTGACTGGGGATTGAACCTGGGTGCTAGGCAGTGAAAGCATGTAGTCCTAACCACTAGACCGCCAGGGAATTCCAGACATGTTGATGTGATATTTTGGATATGTTGAGTTGAACAAAATATATTTTAAAATTAAATTAATCTGTTTCTTTTTATGTTTTAATGTTGCTCCTAGAAGATTTAAAAGTACATTTGTAGCTAATTATTTTTACTGAACAGTGCTAGCCTAGACCATTCAAGTTTTAAGTCAGTCATCATTTTCATGATCAAATGAACATGTAAGAAATTATGATAATATGAGGGGGAAATGCATAAAAATACATAGTTTGCTGAGCATTCTACTATGTAGATACTACTATGTAGTATCATTTTCCTAGTGTCAACACCCATTTCCGCCCTACAGGAACCTTCTGCTTACCCCACACAGGTTCTTCCAAACCTTCCTTCCTACACCTAATGCTCGTTCCTCTGTGTTTTTCTGCTCACAATGTTCCCTTTGTCTGAGATGTGCTTTCTGCCTCATCTTCACCTCAGTCTTCAAGATCTAACTCAAAAACTTTCCTTCTTCATAGTGGTTTTCCCAAACTGCAAGTGGCCTTTTCCGCTTCTGAACTCTTTAGCACCTAATGTGTACCGGCCTTTCTCCAAGTGTGGCTCCTCCTAACACTGGCACTACCAGTATTACGTTTTCTAAGAAAAAACATTCCATGGCTGAATTAGGGAAATATTGACTTAAACAAAGTCAAATTGATCTATTTACTGCAGGATTTCTCAGGGCCCTTCATAGCTTAATCTGTATTGGGAATTTTTAAAGAGCCACTTGGTATATAGCATTTCCCTGTCTTTTTGACAACGGAGTATATTTTTTTTCACCAAGCATTTTACAGAACTGAGTTACTAGCAACACGCTTTGAAAAATAATGCATATACCACCAATCAGCACATATTCTATCGGGCCTTTTTTACCTCTTGATTCCAGACTTTATATAAATCGTATGCCCTTACTTAAATTTTCAAAATTTTAGTTGTTGTTTCCTAACATATACTATATGTAATTTATCGAAGTCAGAAATGTTAGTTCTTTGCAAAATTACTAAATTACCTGTTGATTTATCTTAATATATCAGGTAATCATACTTCACTTGTATTAGTCCTATTAATGATAAGAGCAATACTAATTGGACATTCCAGTGAACTAAACTTTATAGTTCTTACTTTGCATAATACTTGTGCAATACTTTCAAATTTAAACTCTAATTAGTGGTAGAAATGCAGGGCACTCTAACCTGTCCAGTGTGGAAAAGCATCAGCAACACTAAACAAAGACAATAAATACCTCTGGTATTTCTTTGAGGGCAAAAGGAGAAAAATCTCTGGAGAATGTGAGCTGGGAGTCAAATCGAAGACTAGAAAATGAGAGTAAAACAGAGAACTTTAAGTAAAAAGCGAACTAGGGAGAAGGAAAGATAAGTACCACCAGAAATATTTTAATTGTGATTTCAAAAGCACCTCCATCAGTTATTGGTTTGCCATATGTTAACTATAACTCAGTTTTTTCAAAAATATGCCCTCAGGGACCAAATTCAAAAGCCTAATTGATTCATTACTGTTATACACACATGCACTGACTAATCAAAATTAGAATATTTAAGACAGTCATACGAGTTAAACAGGATACCTGAGAAATGCCACATTAGGCATGATCCAAAGACTATTTCATCCCATTTTATCCTTTATTGTCTCAATCTCTGCCCTTATGCCCTTGTTTTATTCATATATATTTATGAACTTGACCTCCCCACCCCCTGGTAGAATATGAGTGAAGGAACTGAGAAGGGACTCTGTTTTATGCCTGTTTATATTTCTAGTGCCTGGCATAATTCATTTATATTTGTGGACTCCCAGACAATGGCATTAAACATCATGTTGAAGAAGAGGGTAGCAAAAAAAAAAAAAAAAAGAAGAGGGTAGCTGTTTTCTTGATTTCCACCTAAAAAATCAAGAGTATTTCACAGGATCCAAGTTTTCCTTAATAACTCATGATAAATATCACCCATGGCTTTTCTGTATGACAAATGTTTTAATCAATTGATCAATAAGTATGTATCTACAATCTGTTTACTATGTTTGGGGCCAGGTGCTTTGAGAGGGCAAAAAGAAAGTAAAATACATACTTCTTTGGCCTTCAGGATTGAGAAGGAAAGATAAACAGATAATTAGAAAACAAATGGAGAATTGGCACTAAATATACTTCAAAAAAGGGGAAGTGAAAGCAGGCTGGAGTACAAAGGTAGTTTGCAAAATGAAGCCAACTTTGAAGGCTATTAAAGCCAAGGGCATGGTTTACACAAATGTTCTAGTAGAAACCAGAGTGCCCAAGATTTTTGAGGCGAGGATCTGCAAGATGAATCCTATGCTAATGAATCCTGTTCTAGAGTCAAGCTTAGATTAGATTTATATATAGACGCAAATATAGATTAGAATTGAGGAGAGGCTATGTAAGGAAGACCATGTCAGAGACTGTTGGCTTTAGCCTGCAATTGAAGGTTGAGTGTCTCTCTAGGGCAGTGGCCATGCGTCTAGATCAGGAGCAGCTTTTAAGAAGAGAACAGATAGGACTTGGTCACTGAGGGGAAATGGGAGATTAAAAAATATGGGTGAGATGGTCCAAAATGACCCCAGGATTTTGAGCACAGATAAAAAATATGTTTTTGAGCATTTGCTCTGTGCCAAACAGTGTTTTGTGTGGATTTTTTCAAATTTCATGATGTGGTTATTGATGTAAGTACTAATGCTTCTCCCATTTTATAAATGAGGAAACAAAAATTCATTGAAAGAACGTAACTTGTCCAAAGTCACAGCTGAGCGGAAATTTTAATCCAGGCAGCCTAGATCCAAATAGCATGCTCTTAACTTCTATGCTCTTCTCTGTCTCACACCCTAACGAAATGTGGGTGACAATGATAAACTTCGAATGAGGAGCTAATGGGTTTGGGACAATAGTATTTCCAAGTAGACAGAAATACTGTCGAAAGAAATAGTGTCTTTCATCTCCAAATCTCACCTGGAAAGATTTGCAGATGAAAGACCTCAGCTTGGACAAGCTGGAGATCTAAATTTTACAGTAAGGATTTCAGAGAAATCAAAAGTTCTCAGGAGAAGAGAATACAGCAGAGGTACCAAAGATTGCAATTATTCCATATGTATTACTTCTTGGAGGTAATGACTTTTTAAGCATGTTTATTGGTATTTCATGTTACATGACCCTAGGCCAGTGCTCTATCACACACCTTTATTGTAACAAAACTTCTGAGCATATACCCTTGGTATATGTAACTTATTCTCCACTGTTTTCACTTGATAAGGTAGCTGATGGAGAGTTCATGTTGGAGCTGTATCATTTTCTGGTTTGCTTCTCCTTGCACTACCTGCATGAACTTCAGGCTGCAGTTCTTTTGCAGAGAACTCTTTAAAGCCATTACTGCATTTTGTTGAGTTAAAACTATGCTATATTATCTGGCCTCAAGTAAAACGCACTCTGGTACAACGCACAGTGCGTGAAAGAAGGGCACCGCTGTCTAAGCCCTCATTATGGACCTCTCATCTCACTGCATTTACATAGGTGGCACCAGACATCTGATATAGGAGCTAAATTATGGCACTGGTTTCATTCCATATATTAAATATATTTTATTTACGAATAATAAATATTCATAAATAATTTTATTTGCAAATAAAAGTTTGTAAATAATTTTTATTTGCAAATAATAAATATCTGTAAATAATTTTTTATTTAGAAATTGCCACTTAAGCATTTCCTTTCCACATTCAGTAGTTTAACTGTTCACCCCAACCAGGGAATTCCTCTGCCCTTTGAAGACAACTCAGTTTGTCTTAACTTTCTCAGGAGTCCGGGGGTGCTTTCTCAATACTCATCTTCCAGCATGTGATGAGTGGACCAGCCTGAGATCAGTGTGTCTGTACACTAGACAGTGTACACACTTTGGTCCAAAACCCACTCAGCCATTCCCTTTCCAGATTTGAATCCTTATAGATTTAGTTTCCTCACACAATGTCCTCACCCCTGTTGTGCCATTTTAGCTTTCCTTTTTTTTTACCTTAACTTCAACCTTCTCCTGTTTTTTTCTTATGGTTCTTGGGATATGATATGGAAATTTTCATAGCATTTCCAGAGTAAGCTACTTTCGATTTGTACATCGACAGGTCTGTGTTCTCTGTATGTTTCCAGAATTTCCTTTCTGTGTATTTCTTAACAAAGGAGTTCATATCTTTTCAGTCTCTACCCACTATGGAATGAGGACCTCCCTTTTATTTGTCAGAATATATACCTAATAAACATTTGCTTGGTGAGAAATAATTTGAAGCTTAGAGTCAAATGGTAATGTCAAACATATTTATGAATCCTTGTCAAGTGAGTAGAAAATAGTGGTAAATAATGTCATATTTATTTAGGCTATTGCTTTTAACTTATTCCTATATTTTCATGTTAATTCATTTTATTGTTTTCTTTAAACTTGAATTAAAGGTTTTCTTCTGTTTGAACAGATAATATTCTTACAAATAAACAAACTGGCCACACTAGATTTGGAAATATATTCTCATTTTAGCCATAGAAAATAAACCTTAGCATTGAAAAATGGTGAGTGTGAATATTAAAATATCAGACAACAGCTAAGAACCCCAACTGGATTTTTTGATATAAGACATGATACAAACAGAGCCAAGTACACAGTCCAGAAAGTTTGTGATATACTCATCTTCCCAAAAGATATAAATAGTGAGGTGGATGCTAAAATAACTTGTAACTGCTCACTATCATTGCTGATGGAACCCATTCATTTTAACTGTAAATGGGGACAAAATGGAAGAACTTACAGATAACTGTAGACCAACTTCCTTCCTAGCCTAACAAGAAAAAGGGGTTTTACATTTGGCCTTGGAAACAAAAAATATGGTTCTGGTTTTATTTTAAATTTGAAATCAATGTGGAAAGATGTCTTTCTCTATATTTCTCATTAAATAAATGAAGCCAAATGGATACTGCCAGAAGATGGCTCAGAGATATATTTTAGAGTCATTTCAGGAGAACTATTTGGCTAATTGACTAACTGGCTGTTTGATTCATAAACATTCAGGTTAACAATACGAGCAAAATTATTTTTTTGCGCTTTTCCATGCAGCATTTATATTTTCACATGAAAAATGTACTAAGGATCTTAATATAATTTTTTAAAAAACTGACTTTGAGAAACAGCTTTACTAAAACACCCACTTCTGTTTCTAAACCTAATTAATAGTTAATACATGTTTTCCCTTTCTCATACTGACAGTTCACAAGTAGGACCCGCAAAAGATCTATAAGATTTAGAAGAGAGGGAAATAACTAAGTGAAAAACAGGAGTAGACGGGAACAGCAGAATGTCTCTTAGTGTGGGGAGAGTTAAAAAATGGCAGGCAGAGGTGAAGAGCTCTTATGAATCTGGTGATGGGGTTGTGGTTGGTAAAACTGATTGTTCTCTGTGTACAAAAGAACAAATTCAGAATGGGCCACTGTGAAACACAGTGCTGCTTCTGTTGACATCGTGGGCTCCTCGTTGAAAAAGGACAATGTAAATAAACACGTAGACAGTGAAATGCACCAAAGAGCTATCAGTTTTGAAAGTCTCTACTCCTGTTACACTGGAGAACCTCAAACTGGCAGTCATGACTAGAAGTCTTGCAGGTGCTGGGGCAGACAAGAGGCGTCAGACTGTCAAGTTGTCTGTTACTGCCTACGCAATGGCCAACCTGGAAATTCCTTTGGCTAGTTTTCTCATAATGCCCAACTTGAAGTCCATCATGGAGCAGACTTGGGCAAGACTGCCTTGCGGAAAGTAAACATAAGGCTCACCCACATCACTGGGAAAGTTGTCAAAGATGATCTAATGATCACTGTTTGGCAAACCCAGTACTTATCCAACCTTATTCATGGGTCTGAAAACACAAGTGCTTGGTGACCATGAAATGATGTATACGTTCTATGTGGATAAGACTCCTTTACCAAATGTTAAGTTATTGAGTCTAAAAGAGGCCAAGAAGGTGAATACAAGGTTTGAAGAAAATATAATTCTTAACACAGTCTCGGAGCTTGGAGTGGATGTAAATAACAAGCATGTTGGTGTAATGGGTGACCGTATTAGCTCTAATCTCCAAATGAAGAAAGAAGTCCCTACCTGCTCAAGCAGGAAATGCCCTTCGAAGTTTCAATACCTTTGTCTTAGTCCCCATTTAGAGAGCTAGCAGCTTCGAACACCTTTAAAACACTGGCTTTATTGACTTTTTTTTGCCACATGTACCTCTCTTTATAACTTATATCAAACAGCCCCCATTTGTCTTTGTGAATTAAAAACTTTAGCAGATTTTGTGGAAGACTGCTTCACAGCACTGAAGAAGGCAGACGGAATGCACGGGTTACAACATAAAAACAGGGCAGACACAGCCCTCCTTCATAGATTCTCTGTGTGACAGCCTCTGTTTAAAAGCATGGTCAATGCGAAAAGCATCAGTTCAGGCCTGCATCTGAGAATCCAGAGCTACCTGAAGATGTTAACTAGCAAAATTTGTCCTACACCTCAGCTCATCATTGAGATGTCAGACCCATTCTCCAAATGGCATTGTCTTCCCCTCAGTGACGTACTGGTGAATGCAGAAAGAAACCCCAAGCTAGTATCCTTCAGTGGGATCTGACAAAATGGGGGGTAGTGTTGTGATGAAACATGTTAAGGAACGAGTCCTCATTTATAATAATTTTATTTAAAACTTTGTGTGTCACATTTGGGGGATAGTCACAGAGAAGATGCCTCCCTCTGTTGAAAATGATTGGATATAAATATAGGCCCAACAATAAACATGCCTTAAAAGCATTTGCAGTGAAAGAACTTGACATGTTTATTAATCCCTTTGAAGGGCTGCTGCCGTAAAATCATGTGGATGCTTCCCAGTGGGCCAGAGAATGGGATTGCTCCGAGGTTTCAGGTTGAAACGCCTCACACAGCTCTCTAGGCAAGAAGTTTGGCAGTGCTGCTGAAAAACTACAAAGACACATTCCCCAATATTTATCATATGATTTGTATTCTGCAGTCATTTCCAGTTTCAATGGCAGCAGTGGAAAGGATGAAGTCAGGTTACAGGAATAGAATACTTGAGAAAGGGCTTGAATATCTAATGCCATTTCTGTGGAAGGCCCAATGCCAGGAGTATGTAACTGCAGACCTGCTGTCAACCTTTTCTTATTAAAACTCACCAGAACAAACAAATTACCCTTTGGCAAAAGACATCAGAAAACCTCAGTTTTGAAGGAGAACCATATTCCTTCTGATAAAAAAGAAACAGAGTTTTTGGCTCTAACCCCCTCTGTAAATAGCTGCTATCTCCCCCTATGTCTGTAAATTACGGTACCTGACTAGTCTGCAGTAAAGTGTAATAATAGAGCTACAATAGCAAAATAAAATGAAGTGAGTACATTTCCTAACATGAAGGGTTATTGTGTGTCCATTTAGTTTGTTTATAGAAACAGCAACACTCTGTGGAAAAGGAATTCAAGGGATTCAACCAAGGGGGAAAAAAAAACTCGCTTGATTTTAACTTGACCATATTTTTTAATTATTAAGAAAAAAATACAGCATATGTCCTATATAAATAAGAAGCATTCTTTCGTCATGTTTATTTTTCTGTGTTTTCATTCTTACTTCCTTAAAATATGGCTTAAAGCTAGAAATTGAAGAATTAATATCAAACAGGTCATGTCATTATCCTGTAAGTGTTAAAATGATCATATTTTATTTTATTATTTAAAAGTTGCCCAAAAGGATGCAGCATGGCTTGATATTCAGGTGGAGCTCTTCATTCTACCTTTATTCTCCACAGCCATACAACAGTCTAAACATTACTTAGGACCCTGTGCGAAGGCACGGAGTGAAATAAAAAATCACACCTATTATTGCTACCAAGGCAAACTATTTAAATTTCTCCTAATATTTACTGGAGTTCTTGGTACATAGCCAAGAAAGGCTCAGTGAATATTTGTTGAATAAATAAAATCTCTTATTTGTAAAAAGTCTGGAATTCACAGGATAGGATTTGCAGCCATAAAAGTATAACTCTGGAAGGCAATCCTCAGGTAAAATTACAGAAACTGCCTAATTATTATTTGCTTTGGCCCCATTGTATTTAGTGATGAATAATTTTCTTATTTTAAAACAATACTTTTCAGATATCCATTATTGCATAATTGAAAGTGAAAAATGAAAACTGGAAGGTTGTTATGTCTGTATTTATTCTCCATTTGCAATATTTCAATATAGTCCTTTAATATAGAAATACTTCTGAATTTAGAACTCTGTGAAGAGAAATACTGACATTAGTGCAGGCAGGAAAAAAATAGTGAGTCATATGCAAAAGACAGTTGTTTACCACGGGAGGTATAAGCACATTGGTTTTAGATTCACACTTCTATACTTAGTATCTCGAGCACTAGGAAATCGGCTGCTCTCAAGTGTATTTTAAAAGGGTTTATAATGTGGAGTTTTCTAATATTTTCTTCCCAAGCAACTATCATATTAAAAAGCTTCCTGAGTTTCAAAATAGATCTGCTAAGATCATATATTTATTTGAAAAAGTTGCATTTTACTGAGTTTATTTTTTTAAGCTCTCTATTGGCCTATAATTGCTTTACACTGTTGTGCCAGTTTCTGCTGTACAAGAAAGTGAATCAGCTGTATTTATACATATATCCCCATATCCCCTCCCTCCTGCGACTCCTTCCCACCCTCCCTATCCCAACCCTCCAAGTCATCACCCATCATTGAGTTGATGTCCCTGTGTTATGCAGCAGCTTCCCACTAGCTATTTTACATTTGGTAGTGTATATATGTCTATGCTACTCTCTCGCTTCGGCCCAGCTTCCCCTTCACCCCCCAGCCCGTGTCCTCAAGTCCATTCTCTACATCTGCATCTTTATTCTTGCCCTGTCACTGGGTTCATCAGTACCATTTTTTTAGATTCCATATATATGTATTAGCATATGGTATTTGTTTTTCTCTTTCTGGCTTACTTCACTCTGTATCACAGACTTTAAGTCCATCCACCTCACTACAAATAATTTCGTTCCCTTTTATGGCTGAGTAATATTCCGTTATATATACGTGCCACATCTTCTTTATCCATTCATCTGTTGATGGGTGTTTAGGTTGCTTGCATGTCCTGGTTATTGTAAATAGTGCTGCAATGAACACTGTGGTACATGTCTATTTTTGGATTATGGTTTTCTCCGGGTATATGCCCAGTAGTGGGATTGCTGGGTCATATGGTAGTTCTATTTTTAATTTTTTAAGCAATCTCCATATTGTTTTCCATAGTGGCTATACCAATTTATAACAATAAAAATATAGCAATGCAACCTCATGAATATTTAAAAATATAAATGCCACAGTCTTTTAAAAAAAAAAACCCTAATCTAGAATTATTTTCTATTTTAATATTAAAAATCAAATAAGTGGTAGGGGAAAACAGGAGGAAAAACTATAAGAAAGAATCATGGGAATACTTTTACAAAGAGAATTCTTTGACTTCTCACTCAAGAGAAGTGAGTTCATTAAAATAATGAAGCTAAGCTTAGTATTTTATAATAAATAAAATGAAATGTATGTATTTTCTATGGCAGAAGCTTTTCAAGTTATACCAGTTTGGAAGTCATTATTTCACTTGATCACTAAAAAGTTCTCTTGAATTGCTCTTCAATTCAGGTTACGAACCCAAAAGCTACACAGCTTCTGTGTTCACCATATCTTTAATATGGCTTTGTCTTTCCATAATACTATATACCCATATAGTTCCAGCAAAAAGCATTTCAAAACCAGAAATCATTCTCTTCTATTTCACACTCAAGACTGGAGTAAATTCCATGACTCTAATGAATCTATTTTCCAATGAGTACATCTGGAAGGCAATAGGAACAGGATGGTGGTGGTGGGAGACAGAGGTCTGAGACTGGGAAGTGTTGTAAATAGAAGGAACAACATTGGTGAAAGTCAAAGGTAGAATGCAAGGATTAGATCATGTGCGATCTTGTAAGCCATAAGTTAGCCTGTGAACTTTAACTTAAGGGCGATGGTGAGCGTTGAAGGGTTTCCACTGGGGTGAGGGGATACAGGATAGGGGATGATCAGATGTGTATTTTAAAGACATCATTCTGGCTATTGTTTAAAAATGTACCAAAGGGACAAGTCTGTGCACTGGGTTAGAAATCCAGGCAGCAAGAAATGGTGGAAAAAAAAAAAATGAACGCATTTTAAAGATAATTAAGAGGTAGAACAGATATGAGTTAGGTTCCATTTGCTGTAAAGATGATGGAGAGGGAAGAGTTGAGAGTGTCACCCAGCTTGCTGAGTCCTCACAATGATGACATTTATTAACTTGAGGAACACAGGAAAAAGATCAGCTTTTACAGGACGTATGATGAATTCAATTGGAATATAGTGAGTTTTGGAACCTGAGATATCCAGATGGATTATGGGATAGTTATAGACTAAAGATTTATAAAATTTATGGAAGATCTGCATATAAACAGTAATTGAAGCAATTGAAAAGAAAGATATTACCAAGGGAGGGAAGGTCGAATGAAAACATAAGAGGGTCAGAGCTAGGCTGAAGAACACCAACGTATAAGAAATGGCCTAAAAGAACACTGGGTCAGTAGGAAAAAACAGGAGGGCTGTGTTACAGAAGGAAAGCGCTTCAAAAATGTGGGCGTGTTTAACTATGCCAAAGACTGATGAGAGGTCAAGATTAAGATAAAAACTAGCCATAACCACATGGAAGTAATTTGTGACTTTGGGGAAGAGCTGTTTGGTGAAAAGGTGGGTACAGGTGCATGAGTGGAGTGGGTTCGGTCAAGGAGCAGGGAATGTGAGACCTGGGAATATACACTCTTTTTTAGAAGTTCTATGATGAATGGGGAGAAGCAACTGGATAGTACTAAAAAGATACAAGAGTTCAGAGAGTTATTTATTTCCTTGGGAAAGGTTTCAGCATGTTTAAATGCTGATGTGAAGTGTCTAATAGAAAAGTAGGTTACAGTTATCCAAAAAAAGTATGATAGCTAATAATAACAGCTAACACTCACTGAATGCTTAATATATACTAGGTACTCTTCCAAGTTCTTCGTATATAGTAATTCCTCTGACGCTCATAGGTAGGTACCATGATTATTCCATTTTGCAGATAATAGAAATAGAAACCTGGAGAGTTAGAAGGACTAACTGATGGGATAACTTTTCTTAGAATTGGAAAAGGGTGGGAGAGTTAGAAGGACTAACTGATGGGATAACTTTTCTCAGAATTGGAAAAGGGTGGGATCCAAAGCCCAGGTAAAGGAATTACCCACGTACAGAAGAGAGACAACTTCTGTTCTGTAGGACCAGACATGGAAAGGATGGGGTGGAGGCAGGTGAATTTGTAGGTTTGGAGGCAGGAGATTGAGAGAGTTCTCTTAATAGCTTCTGTTTTGTCAGTCAACCAAGATAGAAGGGCATCTGCACAGCATGAGATGGGGCGGTAGGCTGGTAGGTTTGAAGTGCAGAGAAGGTGTCAAATAGACCCTATAAAGAATAAGAGAGAATGAATGCTAGCTAGGAAGCATAAAATGATTGCAGGCAGCCCTGAGACCCCACTGCAGTTAGAGGGCCAGTGCGAGAAGTGTCATTCATCTTCACGGTTGCATGGTTTCCCCATGCTTAGCTTCAGGCCAGAGGAGAGGTAGCGCTGTTAAGACTATCCAAGAAAGACCAGAAGTCTTGGTGTTTAGTCAGCCATGGCGATCTAGAAGACCTAGGAGGTAAACCAAGTGGGTCAGGGGTATGGGGAAGGGCAGGGGAAGAGTAAGGGGCGTACATCCGTTTGATAGGCACTTACTTGAAACCTTCTTTAGAAGTAGAGTATAATTATACTTAATTAATCAGGTAGACAGGAAATGGATGGTGTCCAAAGATAAAAAAGTAAAGAAGCAGATCTTGGTGAAGGGGTATATGGGAACTCTGTACCTTCTGCTTAGTTTTTCTGTAAACCTAAAACTGCTAAAAAAAAAAAAGTATATTAATTTCAACAATACACCTTGGAATAGATAAGGTAGGGACTATCTGAATATGACTTTACTATATGACTGCATATGACTTACCTTGCTCGTCTACAGTGGCTCAGCAGGTAAAGAGAAGAAAAGAGTTTTGGACTATTGTCTTTCGGACCACAAAGCACATGCACATTATCCTATACCCACTGAATACTGATGCTATTCATTGGTATTCAGTTATGTGTAGCCTTAACCTGTGAAAGTTTTCTGAAAGTGCTGAAAGCTTCAATAAAGGCATTACTAAGCTTTGTTAAGAAGACTGTTGCAAACCAAAGAAACTTTACCTGTCAGAAGAGAAATCTACTAGTGAACCAACAGGTGGCAGTATAGCATGGTGTTCTTGAATTTTTAAATAATATAGCTAATTAACAATTAAGGCAGCAGGAGTCTCTCGAAGTGGAGAGAAGGTGGAGGGGGAAGGAGGACAAGGTGAGGGAGGGGGAAGAGAGCAGAGAGGAGAAGAGAGGAGAAATCAAGAGAAGGAATTCTGAAGGAGCCAAAATTATAATAGCATCTATTCATGCCTCAAAATTTATCTCAAAACTCAACCCTGGAAGTCTCAGACTCCAGTCTAATTCCAGTCTAATCCTGGCACACCCTCAGGACACTCATCTGTCATGGTGTTAACACAATTTAATTAGACTGTGAGATACTTGAGGACAGAAAACACTGTTCATCTTTAAAAGCTCTCGAACCAGTGCCTAAGCCAGTGTCTGACTCAGAATAGGAACAAAATAAACATTGATGGATGAACAAATGTATGAATGAATGAATGATGGGTATCTGGCCATTTATCATGCTGTTTTCTATTCTAACCTTTTCTGTCTACCTTGGGAAGAAAAGTCCTGTCAACCTCTTTTCTAATGAGAAATTGTTCCTCACTTTCTACCTCATAAGTCATCTGGGGAAATTTTTATTGTTTCCCTTTGATGACAGTTAAAATAAAAATCTTTAGGATGAGGAGAATGGGAAACAAGCAAGCAGGTGGCAACAGTAGTGGTTGGAATGGTTTGGTCCTGAGGGAGAGAGGATATCTATTAAGCTCCAACCATGTGCCAGACAGAAACTATAGACTGTGCATGTACTCTTACCTGATCCTAACAACAGTAGTACAAACTGATTACTGTTATTAGGCATTTTATAGGTGAGAAAATGAGGATCAGAGAAGTTAATTTGCCCAGAGACACTAACTGGTGCAACCTGATCTTCTTTTCTTCCTGCCTTCTTCCCTTCCTTTTCTACTTTTTAACTAACATGCACTGATCACCTGCTGAGTCCCAGAGGGGCTAAACAACTTGTCCAAGGTCAGGCAGTCAGAAAGAGGCAAAGAAGGACTCACATCTGGACCTCCAGGACTTGAGAATCCAAGTCCTTTATTAAACTACATTTTTCCATCACAGATCTCTTTGTAGACTTTCCATCACTGCTCTTTGCAGAGGAAAGTGAACCTCATTTCACTTTCCTGTTCTCCCTTGAATTAACATCACATTATGGCAAGCCAGTAGCTGGGCTTTTGAATAGAAAGGGACACAGTTATTTTCCTACCAACCTCTGAGCTGAGGTCATTTTTCCAGTCTGGAATGTGCTAATTCTCCCCCACCAGCAGCTCTTCCTGAAACTTTTGGCCAGTGCAGTCAACACCAGGAACTTAGGAAGCCATCCTTGTGCTCTGAGCTTCCAGCAGCAGCTGCAGCTGTTTGTCAACGAGCTGAGAGCCTTGTATCTCAGATTAGTGTCCAATCAGAAGACAAATGAAAGGTGAGTAACTTCATGGGAGAACAGTGGGTGTGCATGCTAGCCATCCAGAAACAGCCAGGTGTGATGGCGTCAAAGGCCTAAAATGCCACATGTCACTTAGCATTGTATTCTCATTTTAATAGTGCTATTTTGATGCACAGTAGATAAGCCTGAAAGCAGATACACGAAAATGCTAACAGAAGGAATATAGATAATTGATGTTAGGGCAATGAGATGAGAAATATTTTTCTTTTGTTTGCCAAAATTTTAACATTATGGCTCTAATACCTTTAAAAAGAAAATATTAAAGTTAGCTTTTTTTTTAAAGCATTTTTCTCTCTTTGATGAAAAAGCATTCTCAAAATAGCTAGAGGAGACAGATGAAACATGGGCAGATGAAACAATATAGACCAGATTCCCAAATTCTGGATTAACCTTCCTACAGCTTTTTCTGCAATGTATTGGAGAGGAGCTATACAACTACACAGCAGGGACTAAATTTACTCACTAGGTCAGAAGATTTCTGGTGATAAAGGAAAATGGTTCACAGGAATAGGCTAGGAGGTGGAAATAAAGCAGAAATCAAAAGTCTCCTCAGTTCCACAACTGCAGAAGTAACCCTTCTACCCCCCACCAGCAGTACAAGCTGGCTGGTGCTTCCAGGTTTCCCCTGGGCTTCCTGTAGCTGCCATCATAGTAGTTGGCCTCTAGGGGCGCTCTGCTCCATTTTGCAGTGCTGCTCTTGTCCCAGGTAGAAGATCTGAAAATCCTTCTCTTTCCCCTCAATCTTTTAGCAGAAATAAAGGCAGAATTATTGTTAAAAATTTAAAAGCGTGTTTACTAGAAAACTGAAGGGAAAACAAATGGAAATTCATGGAAATAAATGATATAATGGAGAACAGAGTCTTTTTTCTTTATGTAACTCAAATCTAGCCACAGATCTGCTTCCTGAGAACCCAGATTATAATTTTTTTTTCTAAGCCTAGACTGTGGGATGTTGAATGAATCCCTCATAGCCTCTAACCTGAGGTACCTGTTCTACCCCTGCCAGGTCTGAGGAGAATCTCAGCCTTCACACCTCATCTCTCTAGGTAGCTAGCTACCCTACTGGGTTCAGGTAGTTTTCAAAGGCCCTATCCTTTTCATATTTTCTGGTCTCTTGGTCTTCTGGGAAAGGAAGGTGCTTTTCTCTTAGGCCCAGAATTCATCCTCTAGATTTAGGCCTTCCTATGTCGACCTTGCAGATAACTTCCTTTGCCTTTTCTGTAACTCTCTAGATCTACACATCTCCCTGTCTTGTCCCATCATTTGAAGCATCTCATTAGGTAAATGTCAAGGCTTGGTTTCTCCTATCTGGATGGCAACCTTTACACTCATACTTTCCAGAGCATCTTAATTTTAATCATTCTACTCTACTGTCCCAATAACTATACACCTACTTGTCCATCCATGTTTCCCCAGTTTGTTCAATTCAATCACCATACCTGTGTGTTTGGCTAATATCTTCCCCGTTCTCACAAATGGACAAAAGACCCCAAACAGCAGACAGCTTTGGAGAGGATTACCTCATGTCTGCTCCCCCATCAGGCAAGCAGAAGACTGTATCCTTACCATCCTTCAGAGTCCCCAATCCCCCACCTCTACCTCCTCACCTGGACTTTCCGTTCATTCCTGTTCTTCATCTGAGAGATATCTCTGGCTGAAAACTCATTTGCAGAGCAGAGATAATTGACAGACTCTGAACCCAACAAATGCTCAAGCCAGCCTGGCCTCAGTTACCCACTCCCCTGTCTGCCTCAGGTACTCTCTGGACCCCCTCCTCAGGGAGCGATCTTGCAGAATTCTACCCATGACAGTTTTACAACATCAAAATCCCTTAACCATATAGTAACAAGAACACATATAAGAAGAGGAGGTTTGATCACTCACACATGCTCTTACAGGAAAAACGGGCAGCTCTCTCCCTGGTAAGAAAAATATGGGTCTCCACCCCACCATAAAAAAAATCCCAGGATGCCCCAGAATGCAGTTTCTTTTCTTCGTGACGTGTTGTAAAGCACGTCAGCTGCCTCCTTGTTGCTGTGCAGATCACCCAACATCGGGTCACTGAGACAGACGGCAGCACTGGCTCGCACAGCTGATAGGATTAGGAGCTGGTGCTTTGTCAGCCCTGACTGAGTCCGAGAGAGCCCCCAGCATACACAGGTGAGCGGATGTGGGGGACCGGGAGGTATCTTGGTTGAATGGTGCAGACGGTTTCTCTTTGGCAGTGCATTTGTATTGTCTTTTCTGTGAAGTTTGCAGGCGGGGGCAGGGGGGTGTCCTATCAAGAAAAACCTGTCCTTTATGACTTATCTGGTTTCAGGGATTGACGACATACGCCTCAGGATTTTTGTGAAGCTTAAATAAGATGTTACATGTGAAAGAGCTCTGAAAATATAAAGTTGTTTGCAAAGGAAAGGTATGAATCATTTAGTTACAGATTTCACATAGACAAAGAATCAAATAATTTATCCCAGATTTGGGGACATAATTACATAAACACATCCCCTTTCTCCCAATCTACAATACCTTATTTCCCCTGTTCTTCTCAGGTCTGGGGAAGGATATTATTTATAATCTTGAAGGGTTCCAGCCTTCTGAAGTAGTTTTTTTTAAAAAAATCAGCTTTACATTCATTTCTAAAGGAAAGCCCACAAAATTACAAAACCAGAGAATAAAATAAGTATTGAAGTAGACAATATTTTAAAGCAGATAAAAGATGACTATAATATACTGTATTAGATTATATCTCTGATGATATAATCCAACTGTTATGACACTTAGTGACATGAGAAATACTTGAATGAAATTAAAGGTAAGATAGGCATTAGCATTTGTAAAACTTGCCTTTTAGAACAGTATAAAAATAGGCTTGGGTTCCAAAAGTACAGAGCTAAGAGGCGTTTGAACACTAAATCATCAGCCTTTCCCTCAGCAGGGTTGCTATGGTGACAACAGGGCTACAGCAGCGGCCTCTCACTGCCTGCACTTCTGCAGTAAAGGCTTTCACTGAACACATGTTGGATTTTTTTAAGGCACACACCCCATCATCAAATACAAAGACATATTGGAGGCAGCTTTATCTGAGTCATTTTGTAAACAGAAGTTGTGCCTATGTGCTTTATCCTGTACTGATGGGCCCCTTAGAGGGTTGGAAAATTCACTCATTCATGCATTCATTCATTTGACTTATATATTGAGTGCCTACTGTGTCAGGACCTGTACTATGCACTGCCTACATCACTGGTGAAGACACAGATAAGTAGGAGATTCTGATACAAAATCATAACAGCTCGCCTGGGGTGAATTACATACAGGCATCCTGGAAGTATGTAAGGACTTGGGGGATCAGGGGCGGTTTCCTGGAAGAAGCTGTTTCTAAAATGAAACAATGTATCTTCAGCAGTTGAGGAGGATGGGAGGGTGGTGCAAGAAATGCTCTAGACAAAGGGACCAGCCTGTGCAACAGTCTGGAGGAAAAAGAGAACATGATACCTCCTGAGGCTGCAAGTTCTACAGTTCAAGGGGTATCCATTTGTATGTGCAGGGGGGAGTGGTAGAGGCGATGGATGGGGGGTGGGCAGGGGTGGTAAGGGAGGGAGGATGGTAGAAGAGCAGTGTCAAGAAATGAGATGGGAGAGATACACAAAGCAAGATCATCGAAGGGCCTTTGTGCCACATTAAGGAGTTTGAATATTACTTGGAGGACAACCAGGAAATCATTAATGAGTTTTAATGAAGAAACAGGGTTAGATTTGGCCTTGTGGAAAAATTGCAAAACTGGTGAGAAAGGAATAAGAGGCAAGACTGAAAGCAAAACAACTTTAGTTAGACCGCTATTGCAATAATTCAGGATGTTTGTGGTTTAGACTCTAAGTGAAGATAATGCAGTCAAACAGAGGTCAGAAGTAACCAGATTCACAACATTATTTCTAGGGCAGCATGGAGCTCATTTGTGGTTTCTGCTCTGTGGGGGCTACATGAGAGAGAAGTCAAGAATGACTCTAAGGTTCTGACTTGGACAGCTCAGTGGAGGGTGTTTCTGCTGTCAGGCCCCCAGATTTAATTCTCAGGAGGGACCTCTGAAGCACCTTAACAGCTTGACATTAACAGTTCATCCTATTGCACAGTATATGTCCTCAGGCTCATAAGTTTGGAAATACTAGATTGCAGGAGTCCTCCTGGAATATCACTTTTCTGAAGCCTGTATCTGAGATAGCTGTAGGTATAAAAGTGTGAATTAATCACCTCTTCCCACCAAAGAAAGAATCCTAAGATTATCAACTTCACTGCTTAAGAGATCTAAGTAGATTGAAAAGACATGAAGATGTATGGAATAAAACTTCTTTATGGGTATAGCAGAAGCAAATTGATTTCACTAATTCTCTGATTTCAGGCTCTCTCTAGACTCACACTGTACTTTCCAAGATTTGAAAGTCGAGAACTCAGAAAAAGCCTTTTGGAGGGCAGACAAATGAGATGGTGGAGGTTCAGACACTATTTTCAAGGATCATAGTCCTCCTGTGTTGAGCACTGGGTGTAACAATTGGACTGTTCTCCATCCACATTGCTACCTAGAATATCCTCCAATTCTGAAATAAAGGGCATCTGAATTATTATACATGTAGAGTTGCATTGTCAGATGCAACTTGGTTAACAAGTATTATACATCAAGGCCCATGACCCAAATGATGGATGGTCCCTATTCCGAGTCCTCAGCTGAACAGATTTTTGAGCTATTTTGAATAAATTTGTCTGCCTCTAATTGCTTTTTCTGTCATGTAAGAGGATTCAGCAAATATTGAACGGAAGAGCTGGACGTGACTTAACTGCCCTTTGGAATGTTTTGTTCAATCAGCTGGGTATAGCTGGCGTTTTTTGTTTTCCTCATCTAATCCTCCTAGCTACCCTTGACATAGGTATTATTATTATCCCTTAAATTTAACGAGGATAAACTTGAAGTTCAGAGAGGTCAAGAACTGTAGGCATATAGGCACTTCGCTGGAAGGGAGTGTAGTGCTGCCTTGATCCGGTTTTCTGAGTTCAAGTGCGGTGTCCCCAAAGAGCGTGCCTGGTACTCACTCCCAGGCGGCCTTGGGTCAGAGCGGGAGAGAAAAGCTTTCTCGCCCTAAGCAGCCTGGCTTCCCAAGCCCGCGGGAACCGGCCTCGTCGTTCTTGCCCTGCGACGCTGCGCTGCCAACGCCAGGCCCTTCTGATGCAAATCCCCCAAGGAGAATCGCAGCCTTTGCGATCCCGGAACCCAGATGCTGTGTCAGTCCTGCAGCACTGGCTTGGCTGGGGTCCGGGTGGAGGGGGACCCGCCCCGTCTCTCTTCCGCGAGGTAATTGTGTGGGGAGCGTCGACTTAAAACCGAGAGGGCAGGGAGGGGCCGTGAGGCAAAAACTTTCCCTTTCTACAGTTTGGCTCTCAGTGATGTCACAGCTTTTCTGGGTTCTTCTCTCCGACGTGCACCCCCTTCGAACCGGATACCAGGTGCCAAAAAGGGGGTGTTGAGCGTCTCCCGGCTGGGGATGCTCCGAGCCTCCGCAAGCCCTCTTCGGGTCGGGCTCCGCAGGGAAGAAGGGGCGCGCGGCCCTGGGGGTGGGGAAGTGCCCGCGGCAAAGTCGGGCGGGCGGGGCTCGGGGAGGCGCCTCCCAGGGGGCCGGCAGGTGAGCGAGGTCGGGGGCGGGGGCGGCGCCCAGGCAGCCGCGGTGGCACCACGTGTCCGGCCGGGGCGGGGCGGCCGGGCGCGCCCTCGGAGCCCAGCGCGAACGGCGGCAGCGGCGGCGGCGCGTCGGCCCCGCAGCAGCCGCCGCCCGCAGCGCGCGCCGCCTCAGCGCAGTTTCCTCGCCCCGGTGCCCGCAGGTGCCTCCTCCTGGACGGCGGCAGCGGCGGCGCGAGGAGCCGGAGGGCGGCAGCGCGATGGGACCCCTTCGGGAGACCAAGGTAAGGAGGGCACGTCTTGCGGGCGCGGATGGCGGTGTCCGCGAGCACCGGAGGGGGAGGAGAGGTGGGCACTGCGGGAAGTGGGTCAGGTGAGAGCTGGAGGGGTGGTGACGTTCAGAGTTGTAGTAAACGGGGACAAGGAGGTGGTGGGCACGATGAGAAGGCAGGGGGGACAGTTGCTCAGGTGATGAGACCTGGGAGATGGGGAGGTGGTACTGCGTTTGGAGGGTTGACACGAGGATTAAAAAGATTGACTCTGAAGGGTTAATCCCATCCCCTGAAATTGGAGATTTGACATCTAGCTCTCAATCGATGTCCTCAGTGTGTGATGTGGATAAAAAGGATTTGATGTATTGGTGACTGAGAAATAAGGACTCCGGCATTGGTTCAGGGTCTGTCTTGTACCGAGCGGAGTGGCTGACGTGTGATACCTGCTGGGTGACTGATGTGCAGAACAAATCCCGAGGCTGGGTGCGGCTTTTCGCCCCTGGGTGGGGTGGATGCCTGAGCGACCGCAGGAGATACCCGCGGCTGGGGCTCTCCCTTCAATTCCTGCACTGTGAGGGCCTCCCAGAGGTGTTTACTTTGGCAGCGACCCTTCCCGGTAAGCCTCGTGGAAATGAGCAGAAGGTCATGTTTCCAAATAATGTTTGTTACCTAATCCAAAGCCCTTTTTCAGTTGCAGAGGTTGGAGTGAGCAGTGGGTTTTTTTGCAAAGAGCTCCTCCTAGGAGTCCATTTTAATAAGGAAGGATGGTGGTGACCCCGAAAAGCACTGGACTGCAGGCCTGTTCTGCTTCTTGAAAATGTGCAGCAGCCTTGGCTAAGCATCTTTGCCTCTTTTAGCCTGTTTCCTCATCTGTAGATAGGGACTCAAATTAGTGTCCTCCCTATGGTCTCAGTTGTAAAGATTAAACAAGATAATGGTTGGGAAAGCACTTTAAACATTGAAAAATATTGCTAAAATATGCTTTTTAGGCATGTTTAAAGCCAAGGCATGGCCCTCAGTGTATAATGCTGTGTTTTGAGGGAGAGAGAGAGAAAAATCTCTTCAGATGCGTGTCCTGTAAGGAAAATAAAAGCTAAACATGATATAAAAGGTGGAGCCATCTTACTGGCTATTGGATTTTTGTTTGCTTTCCTGTTGGCAACAAGCTTTGTATACCAGGATATTAATGAATAATTAAAATCCTGGCCGGAAGAGGGGGATTTGAAAGATAAGGCTGCATGATCTATCAGGAAAGAATTGTTTCAGGTATAGGGGACTACTTTGTACGGAGACAGGGAAACAGAAGTGAAATTTGTCACAGCTAATTCAGGGAAAGCAAAATGGAAGTCTGGAGGAAATCAACTAATAAACCGGAGTGTGCTGGGACTTATAAAGAGCCTTTGAGAGAGCTGAGAGCTTGGATGTGATAGGAAACGCCAGAGCGGGAAGGTGAGTTAGGAACCACATGAGAGAATGGAAGAGGCTTTCTGCTAGTGGCTGGAAGTATGCCTCTGTGTGAGTGTGTGTACACACATCTGTGCTGGAGTGTGTGCTCTTCAGTAAATTAGAAGGCTTAGCTGAGTAGAAGAGTTTTGAAGCTCATTTTAGCTACTGAAACAAGGACTACTCTGTGAAGATTGAATTTTCAGAAATGTGGCTTCTTAGTAATTGAGCCCAGAAGCAGCCTGGAGTTCTGAGGGGGCAACAAGTGTCCTTTTGTTTTCTCTCTGATGTCCGATTTGGAGAAGGAGCAGAGAGCTCAGCATCATGAGAAGGAGATTTCCCGAAGCCGGATTCCCCGTTTGATTCTTCGGCCCCATCTGCCTCAGCAACAGCACAAAGTGTCCCCAGCCTCTGAGTCTCCCTTCTCAGAGGAAGAGAGCAGAGAGTTCAACCCCAGCAGCTCTGGGCGCTCAGCAAGGACCATTAGCAGCAACAGCTTCTGCTCAGGTACAGTACTTGGCGATGAAGGCATGAAATATATACATTGCGGCGCGTTGTGAATGGACCTGGAGCAGGCCCTTTAGAATCTAGGACTGGACATCAGCTTTTAGGATGAATGGTATGAGGCTGCATCTTTTTGGCTGTTTTGACCTACAAGTACAGCAGTTTCAAAAGGTTCAGCCTAACGGAACTTCATACCTGTTTTTATATGTTATTCTAGGTGATAATTTACTATGTGAAATCTAACTTCTTGTTTCTATGACTGTTAAATGTATTCCTTCGTTAAATCTGGAAAATGTAGCTTACATTTTATACTAGCAATCTTTGTAAGCCCATGTACTTCTATGTGTGGAATCCCCAAAGATAAAGCAAGTCCTGATGAATGAGGTCAAGATCAAGGTGGTTTTTATCCCAGGACCAGCGTGACCTTGCATTTTAGAAGGAAAGAGCACAGGCTTTGTAACCTTACGGGCCTGAGCTAGAATCCCTGGCCTTTGCACCCCTTACAAGCTGTGTGACCTTGGGCAATTCGCTTAACCTTCTTAAGCCTCAGTTGTTACATCCATAAAATGGGATGATAACACCTACCTTGTAGAGTAGCTGAGAGGTTGAAAGAGACCACATACCTAAACGTATTCCTAGCACAGGGCCTGGCCTGTAGAGGTGCTTAATATATGGTGGTTCTTAATACAAAAAAAAAGTCAGTTTTGATACATATTTAAGGAAGTTTCCTTCGAATTGTGAGTATATTTGGTAAAGGCATAAATCTTTTCCCAGCTCCTGGAGGTGCCACCATTGTCATTCAACAGAGCTTAGTATACAAATTGAAGCACATGGCTTAGAAGGACTTATACTCTTCAAGAAGTATTAAGAATTTGGGTAAAATTTAAAGGTGTGATTGTCTTATGATTCATGAAGAATGTTTCCTAGAGGATAATTTGTAGAATTTGTTTAGGGAAAATGTAATTCGAAGATTAACACGTGAATGAAAAGGGACATATGGATCAAGGTGCTGTGATTAATGCCCTAATTTAGCAAGATACAATACTCCATTGTGTTTAGTACTGGTGATTACATTTTCAGGGATTTTAAAAGTGTAGCTTTAGATTTGTTATATATTTTCACAAAATAATTCTACCCAATGCGTAAGTAGCATATTAGAAATACTGTGCTGCCTGTTTTTAATTTTTTTTCTCTACAATGCTTCAAATTCTCTACTTGGTTTTGAAAATATTCTGTCAAAATAGTATATTTTAAAACTTATTATTGCTGAATGCAGTGTAAAATGGAAACCCACTGATGGTTTGCTTGACACTCCCAGGAAGAAAAGAAAAGGAAAACTGCTGGAGCAGTTAAGATTCCTAGAACCCAGAGTCCTATTTGCAGAACGCAGTGCTGTTTACTTTCACTCCATTTGGGAGCTCGGGAATTGCTCTGGTTGAATGTGAATGAATCCAGGGGAATATCATTTCATACTCACACGGCTTTGTTTACATAGCTCAGTTCCACATTTATTCCTCAAATTCTCTCCACATAATCATGTTCTCTCTGACTGACTTCAGGGTGAGCAGTGTTACCAGCAAAAAAGAAAAAATTGGTCAAAACAAAAGAAGAACCCCCAAATAGATCTTAGAAAATATATTTGGCAAACAAAATTGTTAATTTTGGCCATGAATCATTCTTCCCAAGACCTATTTCCTGGATCAGCCCTTCTTCCCAGGAGACCTGTCTCCCACTAAGGCCATCATGCTGTACATGAAAATCGAAAGTGGATATTGATCCTTCTGCCAGTAACTAGCTGAGAATTGAGTGGCAGAAGCATCTAATGATGGGTGTCTATAAACCTACCTTTCGATCTTCAGCCTTGCATCCTGCCTCCAGATAGGACTCCCTCTGTTCCTGGGTCTCATCTTCCTGCTTGGCGATTCCCCAAGGTTTGGGTTGGTGCCCTGTCGTTCTTTGCTTTCCTTTCGTATGAGCCTTGGTAAAGCCCCATGACGGCTTTCCAGCGCTGCGCTGACTCAGATTGACAGCAGCAAGGTCTTTGGGGGGGTGTGTTAATGATGCTTTAGGAGGTCAGTTGGTGGATGGGAAATAAATGGGTTTAGTACTATGGGGAGTATTAAAGCTGCAGGCAGTGAGGTAGAGAATGTAAAACGCGTCCGACCAGCAGGGGGAAATAGCTGGTTTTAATCCAGCCACTTTAACACTGAAGCTACAATATATTGTATGTTGGTTATCATGGCAATTAGGTCAGAGACCAAGGTACACGCCAATCTTAAAACTATCACCTTCTGTTAGAATGAAACTCAAATAATTTAGAGATGTCTGTTGCTGCCATAACTTCATAACCTTGCTGTGATCATTCTGCATTAGTTTATTTTCTTTATAAATCTTTGACTAATGTGAAAGAGGGCATGAGGAGTTAGAGGGATTCTTACAGTCTGGTAGTGAAATTAGAGAGGAAGATGTTACTCAAACACAATGCAATTTAATTTGAAAATTACAGTTTTAGAACTTGCAAACTAGGTTCTTTCCCCAAATCTGTATCGAAGGCTACGTTAATTGTAAAGAGCATCATATGTCCTAAGATTATTCAGTTCTTATAAGGGGGATAATTCATTGAGTTTACATAAAGTTAAATTTACTTACTATAAAGGATTATGCTTTGTTTTGAGAGTCTGGCTTTCCTATCATGTGTATTATAACAAAAAATCCAAACAGTGTTTGGAGTTATACTTGAGCAAAATAAATGACAACTCTATGTTGAAGTGTCCTCCACCCCCACCCTCATGTTTTTCCTTTAATTTTACTGATCTGTGAAATTAAAAACCCAGGCACTATTTTCAAAGTGACCTGTCCATTTTTATCTACTTTCTCTATTCCTTCCCTCCCTCCACTGCCTTCTCCCTTTCCTTCCCATGGGAGCCTTGATGAGGAACAGTTAATGATTTGATATTCTATATGCTAATTTGTGTGTTGTCTCTATCTCATTTCAGAGGGAAGAAGTTGTATGTGACCTTTTGCAATTCATTTGGGGTGTGTCCCTAAAGAGCTCTTCTTTTAATAGCTTCTTATTAGCAGAATTTCTCTGGAGAGATGCATATGTTTTGTGCATTTCATCAGCACGTGTGTTTTTGCACTTGGACATCACTCTTCTGTTAAAATTCTGTTCTGTACAGTTTGTATTGGCCTTAGTCACTGTGACCGCAGGTGGGCACTGTTAAGCTTATATTGTATTGGAGACCAGGCCCTGTTTTGTGTGCATGGCAAGGAAAACATCATACATTCTTAATAAATGTTAACTAATGCTTTCTTAAAAAAAAAAAAAAGAATATATAAGGAAGTACACTTAATAGTAAGTTAATAGAAAAAAGAAAAAACAACCTGGCTTTCATGTCCTTGCTTTTATTTTTAGTCAGTTTTTTTAACCAATGTTTTGCCATAAAATCACCCTGTCTTCCTTCCCTCTCACTCCCCCTCCCCATGTTTCTTGTTTTAACACACCCGTGAGAAGTGATAAAACCCATATTTGTGGTTTGTGTTCTGGGTGTGGTCCACTGAATCTAGGCCTCTGTCCGTTCTTCTCCCCCTTTTTTGTTGGTAGTGCATTGTGTTTGTGTTTTTCGTTGTGCCACAATTCCAGCCACTGTTAGAAAAGCTAATGACCTGGGTAAGTCAGTCACAGACAGCAGTCACCTGCCGTGGTTAGCAGCATGCCACGCATTTCTCTTTGCTTAGTTGAGGCAATAATTACCCCTTAGAACTGGGAGGCAGATGGATTGCTGGGTTTTAGGCTAGTTCTCCTTGGGGTGCCTTGTAAACATGGCAGGTGGGGGAAATGATGCATTTAGTACACTGATGCTTTTATGGGAGACCAGTGATTTCCCTGAGTCATTTCCATGTTTCTAATGTGCACACACATACACAGGCAAGTTTATGACTTAACCCGTTAAAAAACATGTATCAGATCAGTCAACTGAACGGAGAGAATCCCAGAGTCTTTGCAGTCTCATCCTGAGTAGGGTGTTTACAGAAAGTACTTTGGTGGTTACAGTGGCTGAGAAGAAATCCTTCTTTGAGTGCCAGTGACCTAGAGGTAATCATTGTTGCTGTTTGTGGGAAGAACAATTATGGCAAATTACAACCCGACTAGTGCCCTGCCGCGGCATGATAATGCCTCCAAAAATTTGCCTGGCCTTGCCAAACAGAAATATTTCTGCTATGCTTTTGTCCAGTTGAGGAAACTTGGCATCTGGATAGAGGAAGCCTTTGAACATAATGATGAGAATTGAGATGAAATGATTAAAGTGACGTGAGCTGCAATACTGAATTACACTATAATTAAATGACTGTCAACCTGCTGTGAAGAAAACAACAACAACCCTAAGAATTTAGTATCATTTTAATGAGTATGGGACCTAGGTGCTGTTGCGTAATATATATTTCAAGTGCTTAGATGCCTCAATGTCAGAAATAAGTACCTAATGAAATAAGTTACAAATGAAGGGCAAAAAGAGAGTGTCTTTGAGGATGTGGTAACTGCAATTAAGGGGACAAGAGCAAAATTTTTTGCCATGTAATAAAAAAATTACTTAGCAGTGGGAACAGTAAAAGATGTTGGAATTGGACCATGCCTGAGAACAAATAATGGTACGTAATGTGAAAATCTTTTATGTCGTAAAATACTCATGTTCATGCCATTGTTTCTCAATTTCAGAGAAATTTTGTTTGTCTACTTTTGACTCCCCAGGAAAACTTGTTTAAAATGCAGATGCCTTGGCACCACCATAGCCTATTATCTCAGGATGAGAGGGCCCAGGAATCTGTATTTTATAGGCTTTCTGGGTGACTCTTATGCCTACTGAAGTCTGAACCTCACTTCTTTGTGGTGTGTGTGTGTTGGGGGTTTTGCATGAGGGATGTAAAGGGTATGCCCCAGTGGCATCCCAAGATGAACAAGGATCAAAGATGGTAGAAGTGGTGGCCAGTCAGGCTGTTTAAACCCATGCCATGGGGCAACGAAAATGCCTCCACATTCCCTGGAAACTATAGCTTCTCACTCTATATTTACAATTCCCATGTCATTAGTCTTAGCAATAGTATTATTTATGTCTACATAGTGGGTTTAACTTGTGTTCAAATGGTAGAGAAATAAAAGGGAGAACAAAGCATTTCCTTCATTTTCCTATGTAATCCTCTCTGTGGATTTACTATCTCTAGTCACACTTTTAATTCTTTTGCATTTACTTACTTTGGTATTAGGATGATTGGGGGGACACTGAAAGCAGGTACACATGAATGTACCCTAAACACCTAGTAGGTACACTGAGAGAGATGGAAAACAGAGAAACTGAGGCCTGGGAGTAACAGGACATTAAGCTTCTTGTAAACTTCCACAAAAATTATTATCCAATAAGCATGTATTCAGCGCCTGCTAAGGATCAGGCTACAGCTACAAAGATGAATAAAACACAGGGATTGGAAACATCAGGTATTTTACTGCTTTAACCCTAACACCAAAATAAATGGGATGACACATCTTTGGACGTGTTTCCCACACAACTGCCTTTATCTCGCTGATGTTGTATCCCGTCTCTTTTACCCACACCCACTCCACACACACTCCTTCCTTGTAATTTGAGTTTGTTGCTCCATTTATTATCTGCATTGGCCTCTCACATTTCATAAGCCCAAGGGTTCAAAGAAGTAGCATTCATTAGTGTGGTGTAGTAGGTAAATATGAGTCTTGGCATCAGTGTACCTGAGTTAAAAGCATGAAATGAGATTAGAAAGGTGGGCAGGGCCAGATCAGGAAAGGCTTTGTTGTTGGCCGTGAGAAAAACTTGATCCCTGAGATCCAGGATGTATACAGGACTGGACTAGAAATGTAAAGAGTGAGGCCACCTGGATAGATGACAGTGTTGCGCCCCTTCTAGCCATATTCAGAATTTTTTAAATTCATCTTTATTTTTTTTTACTATGTGGACCAAATAGTATGCATAAATAGTTGAATATGGCTCCTGGGCAGCCATTTTGCAATTGCTAACCATCTTCCAGAGCCAGTGAAGGGTGTTCAGCAGGGAAAGGTTTTCTGATTTATGACTGGGTTTATAATTTAGAAAAATCTTTCTGATTACATGTTGGAGAGTGGATAGGAGGAGACAGGGAGTGACGGTGAGGAGCCTGCCTGGTTTGAAGGCCATTGTGGTGACCTTCTAAGTGAAAAATGATCAAATAATGTGTGTGAGGATTGGGCCAGAACATGCATCTGGCTTACCAATTGCAAGTGGAATGGTGTCTAAATTTCCACTGGATGAACGCAAATGGTGTAGCAGGACTGGGGAGGAGGGCGAGTCAGGTGAATGAGTTCAGATTAGGCTTTGCTGCATTTGAGATAAAGGTCTGGAGCTGTGAAGAGAAGTCAGAGGTGTTGGTAGCTGAAGTCAAGGGACTTGATGAGCCAGGTTGCCCCACTGTCTTAAAGTAGAGCATCCTATGAAACGTTTTGTAAGCAGAAATGATGTAGAGCAGAGAAACGGTCACCTTAGGACATGTCTTGCTAATAGATGTTGGTAGACAGCTTTTTTAAAAGGGGTGGGAAAGAAAACATAGACTAAAAACAAGTGTTGCATTTATGGTAAACATTGGTGTTTATCAAGTCACAGGCATTGTGATAAGGTTTTTAGGCTAAGGGGAAATAGACAAGAAAGAGAGATTAAAAATAGCAGAGAAGTGAAAACTTTGTAACAAGACTGAGGTAGACCAAGAAAATCACATACAGGAGGAAAAGAAAGGCTGGATGTGAATATAGGTAAGTACATTCATAGCTCAGGGTAGGTAGCTGAAGGATACATTTCAAAGTCTAGGTTAGGCGCCTCTTCTTTGTGCTTCCTCTATCAGACCACATAACCTGGTTTGACATTTCATATTTAGTTACCTGACTCGCCAGTAGACGGTAAGTTCCATGAAGGCAGAAACACTGGAGTTCCCTGCACTATACCTGACACATAGTGGTTGCTTAATAAGTGTTTGTTGGAATTTGGTAGAAGGTATAATTAGGGGAACAGGACAAGTGAAATACTTTCATTCATTTAACATATTGAGAGGAGGCTACCTAGTTGCTGGGAAAGTAAAACAACTAGAATGGTACCCAGTATTCAGTATAATAGGTTTATTAAATGAAGAAAACATTCCTGTCCGAGGAGTTCAGTGTCTCTAAATGTCAAAAAAAGTCCTCTGTGTAGTAGAACCACGCCCCCAGTGCTGTGGTAGCTAGGAGAGCTCTTTTGCTAAGAAAATCAGAAAATACCCCACTCAAGAGTTGGTACTCAGAAATCAGGAGAAAAACAGCAGCCCAGTTTATTTTTTCTTTGTTTACTTTTTTATGTGTATATGTAAGCGTGAGATGTGTGCGTGGGGTGTGTGTGTGTGAGATTGGTGTGTGTGTGGAGTGTGTGGATATGTAATGAGTGGTATACGTGTATGAGTGTGTATGAGTGTGTGAGCTGGGCACACACTTTGTGTGTCTGATGGCGGGAGAAGTGGAAGGTCTGGGTGTCGGCAAAGCTTTCTGGAGGAAGTGATGCCTGAGCTCTCTGTTTATTCAACTCCAGTCAGGCTTTCCTCCTTCTATTCCACCGAAGTGACACCTGCCAAGTTCTCAGTGTCCTCGCCACCCCCAGATCTAATGGTGGATTCTTTGTCTTCACCTCTTCATCCCCCGAATTCCCATCTCAGTAAATGGCCCTCACTTCATCTAGATAACAGCAGCCCAGTTTAGAGTCAAGAAGGAATTCAGCACAAAGCCACATACCCACGTGTCCCAGGATTCAACTTGACCCTGGCCACCACCACACCCAGGTGGATTTTACTCTGTGAAACCCCAGGGGAGATGCAGGCACTTTGGGTCCGCAAGACTGCTGGCGTGCCTGTATTGTAAGGTGGCTTTGCACACAGTAACTGCCCCAGACCTCCACTGCTGTTGGGCTTGGACTGTGGCATCTCCTGCTTTGGAGACACAGTCCAGCCCCTCGTCTGCCAGAGCGGAGATCCTGCCCGGCTGCCGGTGGTCGTGGTGCCCACCCTCCACTCACTGCCCGAGTTACGCTCCTCTGGCTCCAGGAGGCCAGTTGTGTCAGGCTCACTGCTCTCTCTTTTGAGGGGACCCAAACCAAACTTCCCGGTGCTCATCACGGGGCTTGCCCAGCCCTCACCCGCATCCTCTAGAAACCCATCCTTCAACTTTTCCCTGCACAGTGTGAATTTTCCCAGGGCGCTTCCTCTTTCCCAGCTGGTTCCCTCTTTATTCTCTCCTCTTTAGTGTGGGAGTTGCTGAAGATAGGATTCATCTTAGACCCTGATGCAATTCTCAGAATTCTTGAGACCCTGTGGACCCTAACCTGCCCTTCTATTTATTCTGAGGTGTTTGTGAGGATTATCTTTTCTTTAATGCTAATTATTATATGTTTTCCATTCAAAACTAATAGCCATGTGCAAACACATATGTCAGAGTGGATGTAATCACATTTATAGGATTTATTTTGTTTGCTTTTTGCCAGAGTGAGATCATGCTATACTGACCTGTGACCCTTTATGTTTCTTTAAGTAAATATTTACTGAACACCTGTGGTGGGCAAGGTGCTATCCTAGGGGCTGAACTAGAGCGATGCACAGCCCTGAGAGGACTCCTGCCCTCCAGGAGTGTGTATTCCAGGCAGTCCCTGTACTTGTCACTGCTTGTCACACATAGAAGTGCCCCTGTTCATTGTAAGGACAGTCGTATTCCACTGTTTGGAGGGCCTTCATGTTTTCAGTCATTCTTCTGTGGATGGACATTTCATCTCTGAGGCTAACTTTCAAAATTCGGAATTTCATTTCGTGAATGTCACTGGAACTAACTTGTTCCTGAGCATATCTCTCTCTCTTTCTCTTTTCTTTCTTGGTACTTTTTTTAAAATGAAGTAAGTACCATGATTCACATATATTCTCTAAAACAATTCCTTTTTTCCAAATAGAAAAAATTGAAATGTAGCAATTACACAAACTGTATAATAAGCATTGTTTTCCCTTAATGTTCTTTAACATTTCTCCATTTTTATGTCTTACTCCATCTTGACCATCACTATCTTCAAATTCTCAATGTGAGAAAAAAAAAATAGAAGGAAGGGGGAAAAGATTTACATCGCTATAAGAGCGCTCACTGTAATTCAGGTGTCCTAAGAGTGGTTTGCAGTTTCCTTGTTACAAGGTTTTCAAGAGATCAAGAGATAGCTTTTTAGTGTCTGTCTCTGTGTCTTTCTCTTCTTTCCTTCCTACCTTCCAGCTCCCCTCCCTCCCTCTCCCCCATCTTCTCCCAACAAGGAACCTTAAAAAAACAACTCTTTATAAAGGCATGTCTTAGAAACTGCAGATAAACTCATATTACTAAGGAGATGGAAGATCAGAAGTATTAGTAACATCCTGTTTTGGAAAGCTCATAACCCTGTGAAAGAAAGAGCTGGAGAAATAAAAGCTTGAGAGACAGAAGACGTCCCCACCCCCTGCCAGGGCTCACTTGTCTCCTGGTAGTGACTGAGCCACCCTACTTCCCAGTTTCAACATCAGCTGCTCCCTCACCAAAACTCCTACAGAATGTGTCGTTACATTCCACTGACCACTTGGACCAACGTGTTTTCCCCTCCAAATTCCTCCTGTAGTTGCCCATACAAATCAGACCGCTTGGCGCTTGGTAGAAAACCAGGTAGAGGCCCTTGTTTCAGAGAAAGTACGCGTCCTGGGAAGAAGCAGACTTGCCTCACCTCACCTCCCTTCACGTCCTCCTTCGCTGCTGAGGGCTGAACCAGAATGACTTTTATGGGAGCACTCGAGGCTCCAAAATAGCTCAGAAATCCCGGGAATGTTTATATGGGAAATGATTATGTTGTCTCCAAGAAACCAGGGAAACGTGCATTAAATAATTTCTCTATTCTCCGCTTGGTTTTTATAGACGTAGGCTACACGTCTTCGTGAAGGTGCTTTCCTTGCAATTACGTTAACAAGCTCACCTCCATCAGCTCGCGTTTACACACCCTTCAGAGAAAATAAGCTCCTTTGACCCCTCATCTCCTCGCACCTGCCATCTTATCTCCTTGCTCCTCTTCACAAGCAAAACTTCTCCAAAATCCTAGCTCCGTAATTTGCCTGTCAAGCACATGAGTGACCGCAGTGGCAAATCTGACATTGTCTTGTCTGCCCTCATTTTCCTTGATCTCCCAGCAGCACTCAGCACCGTTGAACAAGCCTCTTTCTTAGGAAAGATTTTCCTCCTTGGCTGCTGAGGTTCCACCCACGGAGAGTCTTTGTTGGCTCCTCCCCCTCCCTTCCCCCCTTACAGTGTCAGGTGCCTCGGTCCTCAGCCCTCCTCTCTTCCTGCCCTCCCCAAGGGTGCAAATCTTTAAATCCCTTGCTTGTAGGATGGTGATACTCCCCGACACGACCTCTCCTCTGAGCTATAGGCTCACATATCCAGCTGTCTACTTGATCTCTCCAATGCCACGGTTAATTTGTGTCTCACATTTAACATATCAAAAGCAGAATTCTTAATTTCACCCCCTACAAACTCATAAACTCATTTTTCTCCAAACTCAGAAATGACCACCATATTCTCCATTGCTTTAGCAAAGAACATAGAAGGTATTCTTGACCCCTTCCTACTTTTCATTGTCATATCTTCATGCTGTCAATTATGTTTCCAAAATGTATCCCAAATTCATCTCCTTTTCTCAATTTTTACTACTACCATCCCAGTCACACCACTGTCGTCTCTCATTTCTACTATGGCAGTGGTCTCCAGGTGGGTTTATTGCTTCTATGCCTTCATTCCTAAAGGGGCCACACAGCTTAGGGGTTAAGAAAGAGCCTCTAGAGTTAGCCCCTTTGGATTCATATCCACAGCTTACTGTGGCCTCAAGGAGGTGGCTTAAACTCTAGCGCTGGTTTTCTATGCCTGTCTTGTTAGTGCCTGTCTCGAAGAAGATATCAGATTAAGTGAATTAAAATGCGTTAAGGGTTTAGTGTTCTAAACATGCCTGGTACTTAGTAGGCACTCAGTAAATGTTAGAGAGACATAATATCATTAATACAGATCAAATGCTTGTCATCTGCTGCTTAATGCACACGATGGCTTCCATTGCATTTGAGATAAACATAGGATTCCTGCCTATAATCCTGCACATGCTCAGACTTCCACCTCCCTTTAACTTCCGCATCAGTCCTCTGTCCTCAGCTTTCTGGGCCTCTTCTCAGTTTCCTCAGTACATCAAACTCCTTGTTCCCTCTTCCTGGACTGTTCTCTCCCTGCCTTTTCCAGGATTGGTTCCATCTCATTTTTTGGGTCTCAATTCAAATTACCTTTTCAGGACCTTCCATGACCACCTGTCTAATGAAGTACCTTCCCACCTCCCACCCAGCTAGTCTCTGTAATATCACCCAGTTTGTTTCATTAACAGTACATCACAATCAAAATTTCTTCTCTGTGTGTGTTTTTTTTAATTGTTCATTAACTGTCTCTCCCCACCACTAGAATGTGAACTCCTTGAGGACAGAGATCTTAAAGTCTTGGTCATCATTACATTTCTGATATCTTCAAGGCTATCTGGCACACAATAGGGAGTCAGTAATTATTTATGGGAAGGAAGGATGAATAGATGGATGGATGGATGGATGGATGGATGGATGGATGAGATTTTTACACTTCAACATTGGCAGTTGTGTAGTGTCACATTATATAGTACTGAAGCAAAATTAGTGTGGAGGCTTGTAGACTTGTGAATTCTCAAGTCTGAAAAGATACTAAAATTAAGCGAAGAAATAGAAGTTCAAATTTTGCTTCTGAAAACCTAGAATGCAAAATTATCTGAACAGCATGCCTTAAATTGTTACTGTGTTCAAGCAAAACCTGGAAACAGCTAGTTTTCTTGCCTCAAATTTTGTGGTCTGTTTATGATGGGATGTCTTCTTTCTAGCAGCTTCCTTTGTCTGTTTTTAATTTGCACATTACTAGAATTTCTGCTCTTTCCTCTTGGAACTAACATAAGTAGAGAAATTTAGAAAATAGCTTGTGGTGGTGAGAAAAAACAAGGACTTCAGAGTCAGACAAACCTGAGTTTGAATCTTGAGTCCATTCCTTAGTAACTGTGTGACTGGATTTCTTAACCTCTTTGAGCCTCAAGTTTCCCACCTATGAAAACGAGGTATTATTAAAATTATTTGATAAAAATTTATTCTTGTCACAAGTATCATGTGGCAAGAATAAATGTTACTTGTCTTACCTACATCTTTTCAGAGTATTTGAATGGTTTGTAGTAAGAATTTCACAGGTTTCAGATTAACCATGAGTTTAAGCTATGACATTTTATCTGTCTCCATTGGACTGTCTTCAAAAAAGTCAGTGTCTGAATCAGTAAGAGTACTAACACCTATAACAGTGTCTGGCACATAGTAGATACTCAATAAATATTTGTTGAGCGGATGAATAAGTAGTCTGTAAATGCTTCTGTCGTTCATGAGTATCAGCTAGGTTTCTACATAGTTCAAAGTTGTGTTTCCTTGAGATAGAAATGATTCTTCCTCCAAATTATGCAACCGAACATTGAACAGCATCAAACCATAACTGAATGCTTCAAGACATTATGGCACAAAACCACGTTTTCCTCTGCCTGATGTTATTTTTAAGTATGTCTTCTGGAATTGTTTAGTTCAGCATTTTGGAAAACAAATGAGCTCTGAGATCTAAATTCAAAAACGAACCAGAAGTTTTAGAGATGTTTCTTGGACTTTGAAGAAATACTTTATTTTTAAACTTTAGATTACAAGGAAGTTGAAGTAAGGACTTGGTCATCATAATTGCCACCAAATGTGTTGGATGGCACTGGTTGTTAGGCACTGTAGTTAATATCAGGAAATTATGTAAGACACACACACACTTTGGGCAATCCTAATATTTTAAAATGTGGATTTAATATATATATACAAATGTATATATACATGTGTTCACTTTGCAAAAAAATATTCACTGCTTTCTAAATTTCATCAGGAAAGCATTGCAAAGTAATATGGAAAGGACAGATTTCCTAAAAATTAAGAAAATAATAATAATGCAGTTAGCATCTAACCTTACAACCACATTTTAAAATGAATTCCAGATGGATTTAATATAATGAAGACTGAAATTATAAAAATCTAGAAGAAAGTTTAGGTAATACTTAGTTGATCTTGGGGTTAAGAAGGACATTCTAAGCATTAAAGCATTGAAAGAAATCAGAAAGGAAAATATGGAGAGGTTTGACAACTAGAAATAGAAAAAGGTTGGTTGTCAAAAATGTTATAAACTAAAAGCAAACAACAAACTTGGTGAAATATGCCAAAGGGCTATGCCTTTCATATATAATCTTACAGATCAATAGGAATTCTTTAACACCTTAATGGAAAAATTGTCAAAGGACACGAACAATACATAGGATAAGCGTAAAAAAAAAAAAAAAAAAAGGCCAGGGAACATATGAAAGACATTAAGCCTCACTGATAATTAAATACACGCAAGCTCAAACATCAGAAATACATTTTTCATTATTATCTTGGCAAAAATGCAAACAAACTAGTGTTCATTACTAGCAGGGGTTTAATAAGTGGGATACTCATACAATAATAGGAGTATAACTTGCCTCAGACTTCTCAGAAGTCTTAGTAATTCCACTTCTAAAGATATGTTCTAGGAGATAATAAAAAAACTTGACCAGAGATTTATCTGTAAAATGTGTGATTAAAGCAATTTCAATAATAGTGAGAAAATTGGAAACAACCTAAAATGCCCTACAAGAAGGAACTGATTTTTAGAAACACTGTGTTCCTGTCTTAAACAGTTACTCATTTAAAATCATGTTTTTGAGAAATGAAAAAAAAATTTTGAAACTTTTTAAGACAGACCCAAAGAAGAGAGAACACTGCAATGAACCCCAATATTGTATACCTGATCCAGGTTAAGCAACAGCAAGATGCTGTCATATTTGCTACATCTATCCCTTTTTCTCTTTTCTTTTTTCCTTTGCTGAAGTATTTTACAGCATATATCCAGACATCATGTTACATCATGTCTACCTATACACCTCAGCACACGCAGTGCCATTTTCATTACTAGCACATTTAACATAATTCCTTGGTAGGATAGAGAACACTGAAATAGCCCCAGTGGTCTCAAAAGTGTCTGTCTGCTTCCTCATGGTATCATTTTACCCAGAGGCCAACAAACTTTTTCTGAAAAGGACCAGATAGTAAATATTTTCAGCTTTGCTGGCCAGATGATCTCTGCTGTAATTATTCACCTCTGCCTTTGTGCTTGAAAGCCACAGTAGACACTATGTAAAGGACTGGGCTGTGTTCCAGTAGCATTTGATTTACAAAAGCAGGCAGCAGACAGGATTTGGCCTGCAGGCTGCAGTTTGCCAGCCCCTGATTTAACCCATTACTGTTCTTATATATTTTATAAGGTGGACATTAGCTTTAAAGCTTGGTTAGATTCAGAGGCAGTTTTTTTGTGGCAAGAATACTTCATGGGGAGTGCTGTGTGCTTCATTTCACATCCCATCAGAAGGTACATAATGTCCGTTGCCCCACTGTTGGTGATGCTAAGAATACTCAGTGGGTACAAATGGATAAGGCTTGATCCCTCTGCTGCAACTCTCCATCAGCCTTTTATCTTAACGATTTCATCCATTATGTTTGTTGCCTAAATCAAGTATTTCATTAGAAATAATTGCAAAATACAGTTGACCCTTGAACAACATGGATTTGAACTGTGTGGGCACACTGGTACTCAGATTTTTAAAATAAACATATAGTACATTCCTGCATGACCCAAGGTTTGTTGAATCCTTGGGTGTAGACCTGCATATGTGGTGGGCCAACCGCTAAGTTATATGTGGGTTTTTGACTGCGTGGGGGTCAGCACCCCACATGTTATTCAAGGGTCCACTGTAGTAACTTTCTGATATTCCATCACTTTCATTAACCAGAATGCTTTTGTAAGGAAGAACGTTCCAATATCAATGAGTGATTTAAGTTATCCTGAAATACAGTTTGTCCAGTAACAGCTTTTACAATCAGGATATATGTTAATTCTTTCTTTCCTTTCAATTGCCAAATTTTGGTATAAAGAATTGGTCCCTGGGTCACTTCCAATGATTTCCAGTGGGTTGGGATTTTGGAGGGGGCTGAAAGGGCCTTTCTTTCTTTTTTTAGTTTTATTTTGTATGACTGTGAACTCATAGATCTTTAAAATATATCCAATGATTATCAGTCATTTGCATTTACTCTTCTTTTTGATGCTCAAATTATTCCATCTTTGGCCAATGGGACCCCTTTGTTTTGGCTTCTATTAGTCTTAATAGCTTCTTTCTTTCTAGCCTAACAAATTCCAGGGAGAAATTTTCAATAATAGAGTGATGAAACTATAATGTGTGGTGAAATTTTAACAAAACAGAGAGAGAGCAAGCAAGTAAATCATATGCATAAAAAATCAGTAATAAATATGCCAAATAGTTAAATATTTTTTCAGGGCAGTACAATTATAGGAAAATATTATCCTTTTTTTTTTTTTTTTTTTTTTACTTCTTTGTACTTCTCTGTACTCTAGATCTTCTGCATTAAGGATTATTACTTTTATAATTTAAAATTTTAGCAACCCAACAGAAGATTTTCTTTAATTTAGCAAGTTTCTCTAGTGCATTTAAAATAAGATACTAATTATTTTAAAAGATACTTAAACACACTTTTTTCAGAATTATAAGTAATTTTACAATTATTAACTATATCCTATATTCTCAAAGAGACTGTAACGTAAAGGGAGAGGAAAAATAGATTAAAAATCATTTTTTTTAACAGCTCCCAGGCTACAAAATTATATTAGATACCCGCTTCTCTCACATCTGTCCTTATAGACCTTAAAATTTTTTTCCCTTAAAACCAATTCGGAAACTAGTTAGTGGTATATTTCTTAGAGCACTTGAAGTGGACCACAACCTCTGGAAGTTCCTGGATCTGTAAATATTCTTCAGTTATCCTTAATCCTGTGGGTTGACGTATTCAAAGCAAATAAACAAGAACAAATTAACGAAATAACTTATTCCTCAGTATAAATAAAAGAGGACATGTAAATTAGTCTCCTGCAGATGGTGATCATTTAGATGTGACCTTTGATGAGGGTCACTTTTACCTGAGATCCACCAGGAGCCATCCTGGACCCAAGTAAGTAGAATTTTAAATTGTTGACCCTGGAAGGAAATCATTTCCTGTGGATACATCCCAAATGGATCACAGTGTGTAAAACATGGGAAGTGGTCCTATTGCATGTGTATATTTTTTAATGAAGTTATCATTACCATGAATAGTAGAGAAATAAATGTAAAAACTCAACCATGTAAGAGCTGGTGTGGGTGTGTGTTTAAGTGTGTTTTAAAAGAAAAACTCCTTCCTCTCCGGTAGAACTGAGAGTCTCCTACACTCTCTTCCTAAAGCCTTGGAGGAAAGCATCCCTTATGCTAAAACTAGACTGAAATGTTGTTACTTTTCTCAGGCATTCTGGAAATTTGAAACAACCCACACTTTTCTGGGTAAATCGTTCAGGATTTCTGCCACTTCCAGCCCGGAAACGGTTTCTTCATGGTGTCATATTAGACATTTTTGTCATTGATAATTTCTTTATACTAACATAACTAATAAAAGCTATAATTCTACAAGACAGATTCAGCAGTCAAGGTAGCAGCAGGAAACAGAAGGCACACACAAAGTGTCTAACTGAAGCAGGTTTAATAAATAAATCTCTTTAATATGTGCTGGATCTACATGTAGTTTGGCACCTCGTAAGACTAGACATGAACAACCAAAGAACATCAACTTGGCTTCCCTACTCTTAGAATCTTGGAGTAAATGTGAACTAAGAATATTTTGCATAGAATTTTGGAAAGGAATATTATCTTCATCTGGACTGATGGTCTGCTTCCAGCTCTGATCATGAAGTTAAAAAGGAGGAGGTAGAGGAAGAGGAGGGGAGGGGAGGGGAGGGGGAGGAGAGACGGGGCCCTAAACAAGACTTGTTGAAAAAATAACTGCTTCTTCAGTGCTGCACAGAGCAGGTGCCGTAGGTGACCAGGTGACTCTGGTACTGAAGCTCTGTTGCTTTTGCTCGGGGCTTACTTTGCTTAACTTACAGTGTGGTCTCCGTAGTAGGAAAATTAATGGTCCCGCCCTCTCCAAAATGAGATTCCTTTGTTAGTCTTGGTCCCATTAGACAAAACAGACAAATGCCCCAAGCTTCTCTGATAACTCAGTTTTTCTTGGGTATGGATTTACCTTAACAGGCTCACCAGTTTACAGGAATTGTGCGCTAGAAGTGACGTTTACCAACCCCTTTTACTTACTTATAAGCTCCATCAGTCTGGGGGCTGGGTACAGTGCCTGCGGCTGGTTCAGTGCCAAGACTTGATACATATTTGTTTAACTAATGAAAGATGATGTCTCATATTACTGTTGTTTCCCCCTTCATGTGAAGTGCAACACCAGACACTTAAGAGATGATAAATGAACATTTGTTTACTAGGTAGTGATTCAAATGCTGTACGAGGTACCTAAAGTTAAAGATTTATTTAGGTATTCATCTTCTCAGTCCCTGCCCTTGGAGATATTGGCGGTAAATATTGATGACAGGTGAGGCATACTTTCCAGGTGAAAAATTGCTACTGCCTTCCCTAAACTGCCACCATTCTAAATAATTTCAGTCCCCAATTTTTAATCAGACCCTAGTACTTAATCCTTGAAATTACTAGTACTAAAACATGGCATGTACACATTCCTTCTTATTTAACTCCGGCAAAATGATAGTAGAACTAAACAAAACACATTTGTTTTCCATTAACTTAAATTACAATTTCGACAGTGTTGCTCAATACTGGAAATTATTTAATTTCTGAGAGTTCTCAAGAAAAATTACTTTTTAGGGTAGAGAATCTGAAGCATGGATTTTTGTTGATTTGGGCCAGCTCTCTTTCAAAAGAAGTAATTTATGGAACTGACTCATAGGGAAATACTTTTAAAGACAATAGGTAACTTTGGATGATTAGACCTCATTCGTTTGGGGTTATCTGCTTTGGGGTGGGAATCAGGAACCAGGCTCTCCCAAGGCCATGTGCAGACCTGTAGAGCCTTGTAAAAATGCTGGAATCTGTCTGAGTAATTAGCAGCTTTGCACCTTAGGAAAGGAGCTCAGATTTCTTTGGATTGAAGCATGGGACATGCAAATGTAAGAGAAATCCAGGGACAATAGCAAAATAAGCTGAGCAGTAGCAGCCGAGATGATTCTCATCACTGTGATTCAGGGCCAGAGTTTCTTCAGTTCAGGAAGGACATAGCACATGTAAAAGAGCAACAAAGACAGAAGGTATGAACTGTGCACTAAAGACCATTTACTTCCAGAAATGGACCACTGAGGTCCTACATAGACCAATATGTCCAAAAGTCAAAAAGGACACAAGAGAATACTAATGCAATACTAATACTAATACTAATCATTTTACTAATGTCAAGGTCACTTTGTTCTAGGAACTTGGATATTTCATAATAAAAACTGAAATAAAGGCCAAAAGTGAAGCAATGGCAATCACTTTTTAGATAGATTCTAGTCATCTTAATTCAGGCAACCAGTATATTTTATTCAGACCTACTTCTGTTTCTGTCTCCATTCAAGCTCTGAAGTTTTAAGATAGCCTTTGATAGATGTAAATTATTTTAGTTCCTTTAATATTTATAAAAGTGTCATAGTCCTAAAAGTTATTAATACTAGATAACCATACTCATTTTGTTGCCTACTTAGTTTCTAAAATAACTCTGACGTCAAAATATTTCCATATAATAATTATTTAGCAATGAAGATTTACCACTAATTGATTAGACATAATGTTGATTAATATTGATTGGCTTTAAATTCCCATACAGTTCTCCTCATCACAATATAAATGAATTAACCAACCGTTATAAATACTTAATAGATATGGAAAGCACTCACGGGAGTCAGCAACGTGACTTTCCTGTTTGCTTAATAAGTATCTACACAGGTCACTTCATATCATGTATATTAACTTATAATAAGGACCATGATAGTGATATATAACTTGAAAGTTAAGGGAACATTTCTAATTTGAATACCATTTTTATTTTACCCATTTACTCCAGGCAGCAGGATATCTGATGGGTGTATTTTTGGTTGGGTATGTATGATAATAAAACATGATCACTACCTTCTGCTTCCTTGAACTGCTAAAGCCAGCTGTCTTCTCTATCAAACTCTGCTAACCAGTTAATAAGCCCAATAATCAAACACTGGGCGTGGTCAATAATATTCAAGTAACTTTTTCCTAACACAGACAACCCTGAAGAATTCATACTAATAATCCTGAATTGCTCTGGCAAATGTTTCATTACCCCATCAAAAATCTGTGGACAATTATGACCCAAAAGTATACTACCTAAAGTGTCAGAACAGACAAACTAATTCAGGTTTTGACAACAGGCATGTTACAGAAGTATCTGTGATCCAAAGTCTCGTAAGGTTTTGCCTTAAAGTGTGTTTTATGATAGTTGCTATTTCCTCTGATACCATGATTGGCCAGAATATGGAAAATGAAAGGCAAGTCACCCACGGGAGCCAGCCCTGGGCTCCTGAGCAGAGCACGTGTGTGAGCGCAGAGGCATGGCTCACTGCCTGCCTTCGCTTTGCCATCCCTGACTTCCTCCTCCTCATTAAACACTCGTTGATTCTTGTCTCCAGATGACACAGGCTGTCCCAGTAGCCAGTCAGTATCTCCCGTGAAGACACCCTCGGATGCCGGGAACAGCCCTGTTGGCTTTTGCCCTGGAAGTGATGAGGACTTTACCAGAAAGAAATGCACACTTGGAATGGTTGGTGATGGAAGCATCCAGTCAGCGCGCCATAAGAAGGAACCAAAGTCAGGCCTTGTAAAGCCAGGTGAGTGTACTTCTCGTGTTCTTATCAGAGCAGTACAACGGGAGTGACTGCAAGTGAAATTTGAAATGAAACACCTGGATATCAAGATAGGGAACAGTAATGCAGTACCTAGTACTCAGAAACATCTTTTTTTTTTTTTTTTCAGTAAAGGAGTTAGAGCACAGAGTGAAATAGTTTCTGTACTAGTTGTTATTAGTTGAGAATGCATAGTGACATATGTGTCCATTGTAAAGACATGTGAAAAAGGGAGGAAATTTGAAGAAATATTAACTGAATGGTTTAACAGACATTTAAACTATATAATTAAGTTAGCATAAATTATACTAAGAAATTTCTTGGTGCTATTTAAAGTGTGCACAAATTGTGAGAAGAACAGGTTATCTTGATTCAGAGCTGTAGGACTGGACATACTTGCTAACCTAGTTATTTGCTCTTAAAGATTTAAGTATGAATATGATGCTATATATTATATGTATATACATAGAATGTTCAATAATTACAAAATAGTAAAAGATATGAGATGAAACAGAGATCATTATTACAGTGGGTGAGATGCCATGAACATCAGAAAAGGACAGCTCTCAGAATTTGCAATATGTAAATAAGTTTTTTGCATCTCAGAAATATATACAAATATAGTTTTAGTGAAACTAAAGTTATAACTTGAAAATAAAAGGACCTGAGTATTGGCATTGAGAGACAACCCCTATATTGCATTGTTGTCTTAAGTATCTCCAGTTGTACTATGCATATTAATGAGCCTGAAAAGACAGATTAATGGCTTGCATGAGCCCCATTCCTTACATTTGTCTTCTAATTTTTGTTTGGTGATGACATTATTGTGCAAGGAGCTATAGATGGCCTTGTTTCAATGGAGCCAAAACTTGGTCCTCTGTCCACTTCCACTGGAAGGTCCTGTGTCCTCTTCCATCTCACTCTGCTTTTGTTCCTCCTGAATAATTGATGCTCACAGCATATCTTAATGGATTATTCTTCATCTTACTTTTGGTCAACCAAAGAGAATGTCATTTAGTCTGAGAACAAAACTAAAACTGTGTGAAGAAGAAATCCCCTGTTTCCTAATGGTTCCTGGTAAACGTTAGTCCTGATGAATTTGTAAATAGTCTTTTGCTTTGGAATAACATAAATAAGAAAGGGAATGATACACAGTGGAGAATGCAGCACTTAAAAGAGAAAGAGGAATATTGTAAAAAGGGTTGGGTACCCCCAGTATTTAAGACAGAGACAATAAGTTAAAGAATGTTCTGTAATCACAGCCAAGAAATAAACCATTACTTTGTGTACTCAAGAACCCGAACTGCCTTCCTCCCTCCCCAGCTCAGTTTTCCTTTTTTATAAATTAAGAAATAATTCACTACCATAAAATTCCCCCTTCAGAGCACACATGTCAGTGATATTTAGTATATCAAAAGATTGTACAAACATCACCACCATCCAATTTCAGGACATTTTTATCTCCCCCAAAAGGAACCCCATACCCACTATCCACTCTTCCTTTCTTCCAGCCCCTGGCAACCACCAGCCTGCCCTCTGTCCGATTTGCCTGTTCTGGACATCTCGTATTATGGAATCATACAATATGTGGTCCTTTGTGTTCAGCTTCTTTCATTTAGCATAATGTTTTCAAGGTTCATGTATTAGTCCTTCATTCTTTTTATGGCTCAATAATATTCCATTGTATGGATATACCACATTTTAAAATAGACTTTTTTTTAAGCAATTTTGGGTTTACAGAAAAACTGAGCAGACAGTACAGACTTCTCACATCCCCCCTCACTATCACTACCTCCCCCACCCTGTGTGATGAACATCTTGCCTTAGTGCGGTGACAGAGTACATTTGCTTATCCATTCACAGTTGATGGACACTTGGATTGTTTCCACTTTGGGGCCATCATGAATAATGGTGCCATGAACATCCATCTGCAGGTTTTTGTACACGCTTTCAGTCCTCTTGGGTATATACCTAGGAATGAAATTGCTGAGTCGTATGATAACTCTAAGTTTAACCCTTTGAGGAATTGCCAAACTTTTTCCCCAAATGGCTGCACTGCTTTGCACACCACCAGCAATGTGTAAGGGTTTCACTTTCTCCACTTCCTTATCAACAGTTGTTATTGTCTTTCTTTCTGATTATACCCACTCTAGTGAGTGTGACGTGGCTTTTGGTTTACATTTCCCTGGTGGCTAAAACTGTCTTTTCACGTGCTTATTGGTTATCTGTATATATCTTCCTTGGAGAAATGTTCTCAATTTTCTTTCAACCTAGGAGCAGTCACCAATAGAGTCTGCTCCTGTAACATACAGGATGTGAGTTTAAGAGCAGAAGCCCTGTCATCCTCTTTTTGTATTCCTAGCACCCAGGGTCCGGTGTGTATCGAGGGCACAGTCGACATTGGTTGACCTCAACAGCAAAGGTAGGCTATGGGATTGAGAATATAAAATGCTGCAGGAAAGAATGTCAGCTTCATGGACTGCAAAGAAAAAGCAGATTTTTATTGGGAAGGTATTGTAGGATTTGAATGCAACCTGAAATCATTTTTGTCATTCACCACCCCACCTCCCCCCACCCCACCCCTGGCCTCATTGCAAAACCATTTTACAGTGGTGACAATACAAAGAAACAGTGAAACGAGACAGGTGTGGTGCACCAAGAACAAACTGAGTTTACTTGGCAGTTAAGATTATCCTTGCCCTTCCTTGTTTCAATAATCATGATAAGAATAATATCTTAACGAAAGATTGAAAGCCCTACGTGTGTGTACAGAATTCACCCTGAGCACGTCTTGGTTCCTACAGAAGATACTCACTTGCTAAAGATCAGCTGCTTGTCTTGCTGAGAATATTGAAGCTTTATGCCTTCATGAAGAAAATGCAGACAAAAAGAACAAAAAGGATGGGGATGGAGGGGGAAAGAAGGGAAGAAAGAAAACAAGAGTTGTTATTCGTGCTGTTTTGATAATGGATCCTTTGAGAATCATGAAGGCCACAGACCCTACTTCAGAAAAACATGCACAGAATGTCACATAGCATTTCTGAGGTTTCATGGGTCTCCTTTATTAGGATTTATGACTCCTGGTTTAATGACCCTTGCCCAGAGGCAGAGCCTGGAACAGCACCTTTGTCAACTGCTTCTGATTTAATTGCTCAGAGGCAAACACATCACCTAAGCTGTGCTGACCTCGTGATCTTTTGATTTATTTGCATTTTATCAAGGGCGCAGGGGTCCCTAAAGGTTATTTCTTAGTTGCCTGAAATTCCTAATGTCATCACTAAAAACCATTGCTCGGGCTTTCGACTGGCCCCAATTCTGGACAATAAGCTCTCTGTATTTAGAACCATCTGCACCGTGACCTATAGTTCTCTGAACTTTCAGCAGAATAAACCTGTCATTCTCATAAATAGGAAGAGAGGAAATCCTGGAAACGAGGCCCCTGGGTGACTCGAAAATTTATAAAATGCAGAGACATAATCTGTTAAACCGCACAAAGATGCTGCTCTCCAGTTAAAATGCTCCGCCGCCTCCGTAGCCCCAGGTGACCATCTCCCCTCAGCCTAAACCCATCTTCCACTCTTGATGTGCGCTCTACTTTTTTAAAATAAATTGACTCATTAGAACCAATACCCATTTATTAAAATAGCAAGCAATTAGTGCCTCTTATACAGATGCTCAGGGGTGGGGGGGCCTTTAACATTAACCTGGGCCCATTTAATTGTAGGTCTGTTGTTCTAGATTCTGGAAACTGCTGTTCCTCTCAGAAAGGAGTTATTGAAATGCCCCTTTGGTCATTCAAATAAAGAGCTAATAATATTTACTGAGTATCTAATGCAGAAGGAGAAGGGGACTGTGTCACGGGATGTCAGCAAGAGCTTAGAAAGGTGAGCTGAGCCCACCCGCACCTCTCCAGCAGGGCACTGCAGCACGCACAGCGTGAAAGCCTTGCCTTTCTCCAGGCAAGACTCCTGCTGGAACTTCTTGGAGGCAGTGAGCCTTCTGTCATTTTGGCTTCTATCACTTAATGCCTATGCAGATTTAATTAAAAATTGCCACCAAAGAGCTGAAGAAAACATCCCTGCAGTCAGTTGGATAATGGCTTTGCCTTTTTCATGTTTTCCTTTTATCTGCAAGTCAACTCAGCAAACATTCAAGACTGAATCTCCAGAGCCTAATACAATGTCTGTCATAACATAGGTGTTCAGTAAATCCTTCAGTGAGAATCGAGTGTACAGGGAATGATGTTTAGTGTGGGAGGAGCTTGGGAAGGATAGGCAAAGATAACCTCAACATCATCCCTGCTCTTAGGGACCTTATCATTTAAGGCAGAAAACTGTACAATAAATCTGGGCTGTAGTGCAGATTAAAAGGAAGGGAATGAAGGCATTCAGATTGGGAACTTTTTTTTGAATAATTTTTATCGTATAGTTGATTTACAATGTTGTGTTAGTTTCAGGTGTACAGCAAAGTGATTTAGTTATACATATACGTATAGCCATCCTTTTTTAGATTTTTTTCCCATATAGGTCAGTACAGAGTATTGAGTAGAGTTCCCTGTGCTACACAGTAGGTCCTTTTTACTTACCTATTTTATGTATAGTCGTGCATGTACGTCAATCCCAATACTTTTTGAAGGGTCCACGGTGCTAACATTCCTTCTCCCAGGTGCTTCTCCCATGTTTAGTTCACAGTTTTCCTGATGAGATTTTTCTCACCCAAAAAGGAAAGGCCTAATTGGATTTCTGAGCTAGGACATTAAATGACGTTCCTGGCCCTCCTTTAATGCTTGATTTTCTACTTGGGGAGCATCTTAACCCAAAGGAGAAAAAAAAACAGTGTCACTGTTCTACAAATGCAAGTACTAAATCCTTCCTACACAAGGCTTGTGGGAGAGCTGGGGAAAGCATTCTACAATTTAAACAAATAATTAGAAAACGTGAAAGGGAGAAAAAAAAAACACCTGCTGATTAAGGAGATAGGTCAAGAGCAAACGGTTAGGGCCACTATAATTGAAAAGAAATCCACATTTAGAAACTGAAATGTTGAAATCTGCATTTGAAAGATGTCACCTGTGCCATCGGAGTTCAGACCAAGTTAGTACTCCCTCGTCATCCGACACCACCCAGGCTATTGAAATCAGAGACCTGGCCAGATGAACTGTAATGACCTCACAACAATAACAGGGGATGGGTTACTTTTAAAAGACGATTTCCCACATTCAGAGGCATTTGCTAGAAAACTCTGAAGGCACCGACTGGGTTAGTGATTAATCAACACTGGTTCGCTGGTTCCCTTAGTAGATGGGGCTCTTTCACACACAGCTGATAGCCTGCAGATGTTCCTGTGCTTATCACAGCATCGTCCCTTTCACTTCAGAGTTAGTTCTGTGAAATAAAAGAGACAGTTTACGGGGTGGGGCGGGGTGGGGCATACATTCTTATAATAACTTGAGCTACAAAGAGGAGACTCAAGAGCTTAGGTTTACACAGCCTCTCCCAGGTTACCCAGCTTGTTTCTTCAGAAAAAAAGTGTGTGTGCGTGGATAGGGAGATGGGGGTGGAGACACTTTCTAACCACCAGACTCAGGAGTCCAGTATACTAGGTTCACAGCTTCATACCACCTCTTTATAGCTGTGCACTCTTCAGCTACTTGTTATCTTCCAGAAACTTGGTGTTTGGCATCTGTAAAATGGGTTATTGTGACAATTAAGCAAATTAAAGAATGTAAAATGCCCAGCGTTGGACCCAGCACAAAGTAATTCCTTAGTAAATGTTAAGAACGGTCAGGTATCAGAAATCCCTTGATCTTTGTTTACAGGAAAACCCTTAAGACTGTCCCAGAGAACTTATGTTTATTTAAAACAAAATTCTAGCATGTCGTGTCTCCCAGTTCACATAAAATGGGGGGAGTATTTGCTGATGGCTTGACAATGAGGAAAGAGATGGGGAAATATGCAAAAAGCAGACAAAAGACCACTAAAAAGCATAGTGGCCTTCTAAGTGTTTTAGGCTTTAAATATTTTGTAGCACTTAATGCAATAATTAATGTTCTAGAAACAGGCTGAGTCATTGTGATGGTGGAGTTGGCAGAAAATGATATGTATGAGGGCAGGAAAATATGTTAAGCATTTTGGAAATATTTTCATAGGGTGGAAAAATTAAAATTTTAATGCTAGAAGAGATTTTGGTTGTATGGAAATGTGCTGCATTCTTTGGCAAGGCAATACTTTTCTAATAGTTTACAGTTTCAATCAAAGGTCTTCCAGCAGCAAAGCCAGCCTCAGATAAAGGCTTTAGTCTATTTCAGATACCAAAGATGTCTGGAAGAATATATTGGATGTAATTGTGGGCTTGCAAGACTCTAAAAATTTGATTAAAAATTGTTTCAGCTAATATTTATTGAGGCCTGACTGTCCCAGGCAAAATTCCAAGGACGTTACTCATTTAATCCTAATATCAGTGTGAGAAAGGATATCATTATCCCCTATTTTACAGATGGAGAAACTGTGGCGTAGAGAGGTTAATTCACCCAAGGTCTCAGTTTGTAAATGGATTTTAAACAGAGTAGTCTTGCTTCTAACTCATAACTACTGCACTGCTTCTAAGGTCTGACTTCAAAAGAATAATTTTAATTATTCCTAATTAATAGGGGAGTGTGACAATTGAGAAAGATGTATTGATATGAGACAGGGATTTTTAGAAAATATCTGTAGAGCCCTATAGATTAGCTAATGTAGTCCATATATAGATTACGCTGGCTGTTGCTGATAACAAAATCAATGAACCTCAGTGTAACTTCAGTGAAGTACAGAAAGTTAAACACAGGAGGCTGTTTGGGGGCAGATCAGTAAAATAAACCCCGAGGATGTGAACATTAAAGGAATGTTAAGGGCTTCAGGGTTTTCCACTTAACCATGAACTCGGCCTTTCTCTGTTTGTCACAGTGTTTTATGGGCTGCCCTGCATGTCATTAACACTTCCGTAAACAAAGATCATTAGACTTTGTCAACTTACACAAAAGCTTTTGCATTGATACCAAAATGGATCTCTGAAACTTTCTTTCACCCTGAGAAAGAGAGTGTTCCCCCAGGATACAGCACAGCATGTTTTATGGTGAACTGTTATGGTGTCTATCCCTTCTCCCAGCAGAGACCAGACCAGTGAAAGAAAGCTTGACTGTGATGAGGAGACCTGAGTGTTTATCTTTATGGCAGGGGTACTTACATATTTACTCTCATGCCTTTCTCCCATCTGTGCTTTTAATGATGCACCCAATCAATGTAATGGTGCCAAATGGTCTGCTAATGGTTTTCCCCTAAGAATTATAATCCTCTTCTTCCCAGAGGTGACTGCAGTCCAAATCCCAGGTCTGCTAGGATTTATTGCATGTACAGTGTTCTAGCTACCGATCTGGGCGCCTGCCAGGTGCTAAGTGCGCTAATGTGTGGAGAATGAAGCATTATAGGTTTCTCATCCATAGCAGACACTCCAGCAGACCACACACCCACCATTAAACATATTTATCGACTGCCAGCCTCACAGAAAGAAACCTGGAAACTTCTTTTACACACATACCTATTAACTAGGCGTTATAAATCATGTAGATGTATGCTTCAGATGGGGCTTTTTTGGGGGGTCCTAATTGAGAAGAGTTTGTAGAAGAGACTGCATACACAGGGATGGGCACGATTAAGGAGATCCAGCAGGTATGGTGATGGCAGCAGCATCCTGAATAGGCCAGAGGAAGGTCCAGCTACCAGAACCCAGAGTCAGAGAATTCCCAGGCTACATATGAGGGAACTGTGCACTTTAGTAGCAAATCAAAGCTCCTAACAAGAAAGGAGGCAGAGGGATAAGTACCCTGACCTCTCTGTCTTCTTTGTCAGTATAATTTCAGAATAATTTGTTACACTGGGTGGACTGGGTTATAGAAAAGAGTTATGTAAGTTCATTTGGGTAATTCAGTGAGTTAAAGTCTTCTACCACCTGAACCTGTGTCTGATAGCAGCCAAGGGACAGCAGTGAGCTACGTGAATGCAGCCTGTGGTTAAGTGAGGTGAGCTTCAGGAAGCTGGCTGCAGTGGGCTTACATTCTAGGACGCAGGAAGTTGATTGCTATGTAGGAGTCCAAAGGACAGCAACCCTCACTTCACCACGTGTAAGGTTTCTGCTAAACCTCCGTCTGAATCCAGGCTGTACATTGATTGACCAGCTTTCACTCATTCACTCAACAGGTATTTATTAAGCGTTTACTCTGTGCTGACACCATTGTTCCAGGCATTGGGGATAGAGGAGTGGAAAAAACAGACAAGATGCCTGTTCTCTTGGAGCCTGCCTTTAACCTGGGGGGATGGCTGATACAGAAGCAGACAAACAAGATAAGTTCAGATAGTGACAAGTAAAACAAGGTAATGCTATACAGCCAGTGATGGGCATGGGGCAGGGAGTGTCTGGGGAGATGACATTTGAGCTGAGAACATAGTCATATTCCTTCGCACTTGGGGAGAGTTTGGAGGGACAGTGGGCAGAGCAGTGAGCTAGGAAGGGGGAAGAGTGGTCGCGGGTGAGGTCTGCATTGTTAGAGCGATAGGAACCTACTGGCTGATTTTAAGAGAGAGAGAATTTAATGTATATGTTCAAGATCCTTTTGGCTGCTCTGTGGAACTTGGATTGTCAAGAAATGAAGCTGGAAGCAGGTCCATTAAGGAGGAGGCAATGAAAACAGAGCAAAGTGTAGTGAGACAGTTATATGACAGAATAAAAGGTCCCGCATTTTCCTAACAAGATTGAAAAGATTTTATTTTGTTTGCTAACTCGTTTTATTTTATTTAACGAAGTCTATAGATGGATGAAATAGTCAATATCCGGTAGGTTTTTTAATTTATTTATTTTTTGTTAAACTTACCAATTTATACTCTGTTATTAATTTAGAGACATTGATCTTGTTATTCACAGTTGATATTAAAAAAGTATTGTCTTGCTCATCCATAGAGCTACTTTTCAACTCACCTGTTGTTTCCAGAGCGAATTATCTTCACTTCTGCCCAATGTGTTTGATATAAAGCAGCTCTGAAGTCATGTCAGGCGCTCTTACTGGACATGGTTTTCAAGCCTACAAGTACTGTAAGGGTATGAGTTAAGTTAATGTAAAAAGAGGCCCCTAAATCCAGAGGTTAAAACTAGACAGGAGTTGATCTGCCTCATAAAACAGTACATAGGTGTTTGGGTGACCGAGGCTGGTAGGCAGCTGTGTCGGGTCGGCTGTCCTCTGCCAGGCAGAATGAAAGGGGAGAGGGACCAGGAGATACTCACCCAGTCATTTGAAGGTCAGGGCACAGAAGCGGCACATGTCATTTCCAATTACATCCCAGGACATCTTAGTCACCTGGGCACCTGTTATTATGGAAGAAGGGGAGAATGGAGGTGGACATCAGAGGACAACTAGCACGCTGTCACAACATCCATGGGAACAGCTGGTTTTTCTGTTTTCCTGTAGGTGCAATGTGAGTATCCATCACTACCCAAAGCTATTCAGTTTCTGAGTTCAGTTAGCAAAGAATATGGTTTTTTTTTTCAATCTCTACAACTTAACCATTGACTATTGCTATTTAAATTGATCTTTAAAAGGCTGGAGGAGTCATACCATGGGAATAATTACAAAATCTGGTTTTGAATTTCTTGGCCTCCTTCATTTTAAACAATCCCATCAGTCGACTTCTGAAGGCAGCCCAAACTAGCACCGATTGAGGTCAGTTCAGACTGACGTGACTTTTTCAAATAACACTTTTTGTTCAAAGAAGGTAATTATAAGAGAGAGCTCTATAATAAGAGGCTTTGGAAAGACTTTAATAGAAGGAGCTTTCTTTTCTGAGAGGTAATTGTGGGAGGAGCGTACCTCACCTTATATTTAGACATTGAATAGGGTGGACCGGGTCACCTGCCCAGCAGTGGGGGGAAGGGGAGTCAGTGGGCAGGAGAGTTTCTTTTGTAAACGTAAGGAAATGTTTTCTCTCTTTTTTTTAATAATGTGGAGGAACAATTAATACATATCTTTCTCAGATTGCTGTGAGAATGGTAAAATACGTTAAGTATCTAACAGCGTACAGGCCTACCTTAGAGATATTGTGGGTTTGGTTCCAGTCCACTGCAATAAGGTGACTATTTTGATAAAGTGAGTCACATGAATATTTTGGTTTCCCAGAGTATATAAAAGTTATATTTACACTATACTGTAGTCTAGTAAATGTGCAGTAGCATTATGTCTAAAAAATATACATATCTTAATTTTAAAAACTTTTATGCTATCAAACTCAAATCACCATTGACAATTCAGGGTTACCACATGCCTTCAATTTGTAAAAAAAATGCAATATCTGCGAAGTGCGGTAAACCAAAGCGCAGTAAAACGAGATATGCCTGTATATGCACGGAGTAAATACTGCACATCCTGCATCTTTGCAAAGATCAGTGTCAGCATTTGGCAAGAAGTTGTGTTTGTAGTTATGGTATTTGCCTGGTCTACAGTATGTGCTCAATAACTGAGCATTACCGTTATTAAATGAGAAATGAGGAAAATTTACAAATAACACAACTTTAAGGCATTTGAATGTTCACTCGCCATCTTGTCTGCATTGGTCCTATTTTATCATGGACGCCTTCTTAGTAAGAATTATTCTGATACGTTGCAGGGCTTTGCAGGAAGCTTAATAAACATGTTTACTCTAAGCAAACTCGTTTTAGGAAGCTCTATGCCAACAGTTGTCCCAGGGAGCCCTCGATTCCATTTTCTCCCTTCAGAACAGCGGATGTCTCCTGTTCCTCTCTCCTGAGAAGCACTATGAAGTGCCTTGCATATTTAAATAGCTAGAATTCATGAGGGACACCAAGTATTTTCCTCAAAACATCACATGCTTGCCATTAAATTTAGGAATGGGTGGGGTTTTGATGTAACTTCTTCCTTGCTCTTTGGGATCTAATCATTGTAGAAAGACTCTCTGCGGCATTGCTCCATAATTGTCAAAGGATTAGCCTTGACTGTTGTGCAGGCATTTACTTCTGTTTGACAATTTGATGTTTCCTTAAATGCTTTGTGCCCATTCATGAGGGCAGTGGTTTCATTTGAAATGCTGCAGTCACCAGGGAGAAGCTCCTGTGCTCTTCCCTGATTGGCCAGCCTCCCCTCTGCCTCCTGTTGCTATGGTGCCCAGCAGAGTAACTTCTTTGCCCTGCACAAGTAGGAGGCTCGGTCTCCATGGATACCCCACTGTGAGACTGTACTCCATGGAGAGATGAGCTGAGCTGCACACACTGTATTTCTGCACAAGACATACCCCAGCCTGTGGTGGGAGGCTGTTTGCAGACGCAGTGTTTGCCATGAAAGTCTACGGAGCTTACCTGCTAAGTAAGTCATATTAGTCACAGTAAGTAAATAATTATATTGGATCCCAGAGGATATGTTCTTTGTGTCTATGTGTGTGTCAGGTTAGTTGTGGTAGGCTAAAAATGTAATCTAAAAACAAATTTTCAGCTCTGCCTTTCAGATACTCTGAATGCAGAGTCTGGAACTAAACTTTTGAAAATACACATATATATTGTTTTAAATACCCCTTGTCATTTGTGAGTCTGCCATTCAAAGCCAAAGCGAAAAAGATGGACCATGGATGATTACATTTTAGAATGCTCGTCTAACTCTGAGCATTGCACGCTGCATTTGTAAATGCAGAACTTGGCCTTCCCCAGCGGCGTGCTATGGGAATAGAGGAGCATGGCCACAGTGAATGCTAATTGGCGCTGCACAGAGTTTGCAGTGGGCCTCTGTGTAGGCTGAGACTCGGTGTGTTTATTATCAAGCACGATCTTGCTCATAGGCTCATGGCTGCCAGTTCACTATGGAAATTATTCAAAGACCATCTCCTTAACCAGTTTTAATTTACTTTTCTCCTGTAGCATCAAGTAGAAATTCTGAAACTCTTCATGTCCATGGAATTGGGATGTGGGAGAATTTTCTTTTTATTAACTGATTTGCTCTAACACTTCCTTTTTACTGTACCTCGAGAGCATAAGGATTGGGTTTGCAATGTTGTAAAACATGAGTCATTTTAAAGCAATTTTCATCTGCTGTGCAAATGATTAATGCCAGTGGTGTTAAAATTAATTAGTGGAAACAAAAGACTATACAAATGGTAACCCCCAACTCTAGTCCAATAACTTTAAAATTGTGTAAACTTAGATTTTCAGGCTGTCCACAGTAGATAGCTGGCATCTAGCAGCTCTAAACAAAAAGCAGAACATGAACTGTATTGGTATCAGAGAGATTCATTTTTAATCATATAAAAGAGTGAGCACAGAGTATTACACTAGATTGTAAATGTCTCTTATTTTCTGTACTCATGACTGACCATTCATGAGAAGGACAAACAGTGTAATGTCATCTCTTCCAACTGTTAGTCATGGCTCAATTTTAATTGCCCCAAATGGTGAAAAGGTACCACTGTTTGAGGGTGTGAATGGACTGGTGACTGCTTTGACTCTGACTTTGTCACTGAGGTCAAGCTTTAGTTCATTGCGTTAATATTTTAAAAGTATGATTTCCACCCATCAAAAGGGCAGCAGACAGATAAAGGTGCATGGTGAACTCTGTGGTGATCATGGTTTTGGAGACCTGGAAACAGTGTTGATGACACTATCTCCAAAGTTTTTCACCTCATTAGTATTATAAGTCTCCATCTCCCTTTTTCAGTGTGTCTGTGATAAATTCTGCCCATCTCTGAAAACCAGCATAGTATGGGATTTTTTTTTCAACCTCAGAATATCGGAATCTCCTCTCTATTTCTTTATCTGTGTAATGGAATAATAATAGTATCTGTGACACAAGGCTGTTTTGAAAATTCAGTGACATCGTCAGTGGTACCTGATATACACTAAGTAGTCACTGCTCTTGTATGATGACTACTGTAAGCATCATCATCATCATTTTTACAGTGCCTTGTAGTTACGGGAGGCTGTAGCAAATAGCTTGAATGATGATTTGATATGATTCCATTCAGCCTTGATTATCAAAAGGCCTAGCAAGGACTTCCTAGGTGGCGCAGTGGTAAAGAATCCGCCTGACAATGCAGGGGACATGGGTTCGAGCCCTGCCCTGGGAAGATTCCACATGCCGCGGAGCAACTAAGCCCGTGCGCCACAACTACTGAGCCCATGTGCTGCAACTATTGAAGCCCACGCACCTAGGGCCCGTGCTCCACAACAACAAAAAAGTCACTACAATGAGGAGCCTGCGCACCACAATGAAGAGCAGACCCCACTCTCAGCAACTAGAGAAAGCCTGTGTGCAGCAACGAAGACCCAACGCAGCCAATAAATTAAAAACAAAAAAAAAGCCTAGCAAATACTCACTAAGAACCTAACTATGTGCTTGGTTTTGCTGATGGGAATTATGGCATTCAATGTACTTGAAGATGTAGACCACAAAACAAAATGTGGGATATGCAGTAGTTTTCTCTTTTAAAATGTATAGCTTTCCATTTTTGCTAAATGGCTATATCTATATCTAGGTGATAAAATGTATGCCAGTTCATTTTGCTGCCACTAATGGATATGTAGGGTTCCACGACAGACACATAAGCTAAAAGGGGCTGGGCCATAGCCTAAGTCTAGTTAATATCTATCACTTGAATTAAAAATGTGACATTTAAAAACCTACGTTTGAATTCTAAGCTCACTTCCTTTCCTGAAAGGATTTCCGTTCAGAGTGCAGTAAATGACATATTTTGAATGAGAGCACTTTCATTAAGTTGCAAGTTTGGGGAGTGATGGGAAAAAAAGAGATGGGAAATGATTGATTAATCTGTATAAAAATAGGCCGCATGCTGGAGTTTTTTCCTTTTGCACTAATCCTTTGTGACATCTGAACCAAAAAAAAAAATATATATATATATATATATAAAACGAATGCCATATGTGCAGGACCTGCTGGTGCTGATTTTAAAAAGCACGAAAAGTTGACCCAGATAATATTTTGCAGCTTTGTTTTCGTTGTAATGTCATTTTCAGTTTCCATTTCTTCTTCCTGGCATGTTCTCTTCCTTCCATCTGTTAGCCCTGGAAAGAACGTGGCATGTGGAACAAGGGCTATACCAATTGGCTTGAATAGAAAAAAAGGGGAGGACGCTTGTAGGATGCAATTTAAAATGAGGTCTCTGGAGATTGGGAACTTGGGACTCACTGTCTTTCCAAACATAGAGCTAAATATATTTTGCTAAACACGATTTCGGGTGCCATATCACTCAGTCAAGCTAGAGTAAGCCTTCTCTTGCAACGTTTCAGGGTAAAAATTAAATCCATAGCGACATCGCCACTAGCACGGTGACCTTTTATCTATATGATACTGGTCTGTGACCAAAATAATGGCCCACTTTCTTTCCTGTTATTAGTCAGACAGGCACATGCTCTGACAGTGCACAATTTGTCAAGTATTTGTTAGGTGCTTGGTGCTGCTGTCAGGAGTCGGGGATCACATCCTTTTGTTGACATCTGAGGAGCATTCTGAGGTCTCAGTTGACAGTTCTATTTGCTGATTCCTTTTTTATCTGAGGGAGTTTGTGGCAGTTTCAGAGGGAGGGATGTTCCCTTGTCTTGTGTGGCAGCAACATTATTCAGAGAAACTGGATCTTCCCGCATCTTTGGCTTCTCGTGCTCACCCCTGTGGCTGAGATACACAGGCTCTACAAGCCTCTGCCAGGAAGATCTGATTTCTGCCCAGGCGACTGCCGGGCCTGACTGTTCTTGAGAGGTGGAGGCTGTGCCTGAACCTGATACTGGGTTACTGCCTGGCAGCCAGTGCTTTTCCCCTCAGCGTTTCTGGAGGAAGCAAAGGATCCAAGCTGAGAAGCCGTAGTGTGCAGAGAGCAATGGTTAAGGATCTGCGGGCGGTGCCGTGGTCTCCTGCACTGCCGAGCCCAGCTTTTCAGGGATGATGAAGGGGTTTTGTCTGTGCAAAGCTGGGGCATTCTTGAGTTTTTGGGTGGGATTCTCCAGCTTAGCATTTCCACTCCTCCTTTTCTTTTCAGTCTCAGCCACCACTTAACAGACCTGAACCCGGAAATGTTACTCATTTGTTTTTTCAGCAGCTGTTTATTGATGTAGCAGCCCGTGGTGTACCAGGCACCGGAATACAACAGCAAACCAGGGGCTCCATGTACATGTGTGATGTGTTGTGTTTCTGGGGGAAGTACCGGGTCCCCTGAGTTCACAGAGGAGGACCATGGAACCCAGACTCTGGGGTTCTGGGAAGAGTCCTAGGGGAAGTAATGCTATATTGACACTTAGAAAGGGTAAAACTAGGTTTTAAGTGCAAAGATACTTGGGGATCTAAATTTTACATGCCATTGCTGTTAACTTTAGTACTATGTACTTCCTTAGAGTTTTGAAAAAATTCTTTCGTCACGGTTACCACGTTGTATTCAACATGGCTCTTCCCTCTACTAGGATGTGACTCTCTTTAGGATGCGGACCATGTTTTCTTCCCTTCCTTCTTTCCTTCCTTCCTTCTTCCCTGCCTTCCTTCCTTCTTTCCACCCCCCCCATTTTATTTTTTAAGTTTATTTATGCTGCTTTATTTCTTTTAAAATAGTATGTTTGTAATATATAATGCAGATACATAACAGATATAACACGTATGTAAGCTATGCAGTATAACAATAAAGCAAACACTGTGACCCACCTTCCACTTTAAGAATTACCACCACCGAAGCTGCCTGCGTGCTCTCCCGGATCCCATTCTCTGCCTTTCCCCAGAGGTAACCACTGTCTTGAAATGTATGTTTTATCAATTCCTTGCGTTTTAAAAATAATTTCTACCACCTTAGGTATGTGCCCCTAAAAATATGTTGGAGCACAAGGGTAAAATGTAAACATGGAGCCATTTCCCTTCATGCTGTCCATCGTTAGCACAGTGCCTAGAACTTAGTAGGTCCTCACTAGGTATTTGTGAACAGATGGGTATGCCCATCTAGAGCCTAGAAGGTATTTTTGTGATGCTATATACCAAGGGGATAGTGGAATTCAATTTTGTAGGTTTGTTCCTTTTGAGCCTTGTTGGTTTTGTCTCTTTGGGGTGCTTATAGATGTAGGCCACAGCAATGAGTTACATACTATTTAATTGTTTGGGGAAACTTCTAAACTACCATTTCCTACTTATCCTCTTCATCTTACTGCCATGCAGACACTCTCCAGTGGTCCTAAAGAGAGTGGCCTTCATATTTTTGTAATAATCTTTGCTTTTCCATTCCATTTTGACTTTTCTTAGAACATTGTGGGGTGGGGAGGAGAGAGGTGGAGAGACTAGAGAACACTGAGTACACTTGAATTAAAAGTTAACTTGTGTCGGAGGTGGGGCAGAGGAGCCAGGCAGGCAAAGGGCTGGCCGGGGAACGCGTGCTCTGTGCCAGACGTCACTTTGAGTTGAGATCCTGGGGAAGGTTCCATTAAACAAACCCATGGAAATGCAGAGCATAATTTGTGTGCAGAGCATAATCTGATCAGGAGAGAACTTCATTCTTTTTAAATGCTGTGCACCACACAAGAAGCAGCGGAGAACGTTTTCAGGAGGACATTCAAAAACACTTTGTTCAGGAGCTTGAGAGTTTAAATAGTTTTCAGTGAGTTAAACAGTGGGGTGAGGTGACCTTTGGAGCTTACTACTGGTTTGCAGAGTGCCTTGCCTCTGTCCAGCGAGCACCCAGCTCTGAAGGCACAGTGGGAGCACGGTGTCTGGGTGAAGTCTCCTCCCCGGGAGGTGCCAGGCTCTGCTGGCCTTGATCAGGTGTCCCAGGGTCAGAGTGCAAGAGCTGGTCCCCCTGCCTCACACCCGCGTTCCTCCGAGACCATCCCTCCCTCATCCAGAAATCCTCTGTTGTGTTGCCAGGCCTCTCCTAGAAACATTTCCATGTGACTTCGTTTTTCCTTTCCTCTCCAGTTCTCACTTTAGTTCCTTGAACACATGTCTGAATTAAAACAAACTCCACGAGGCCTTCCATTGCTCCATTCGCTTTTGTTCTAACACTCTTGTACAGATGCCAGAAATTGCCAGAATTTACCCAACTTGTTTATTTTTATTTTATTGACATTTGTGCTTGCATGTAAAAAATATTTGCATTAAAGATTGATTACACGGTGGTAAATGTAGCATTGATCTTGGAGCATCTCAATCCATACTGATTAGATTATCCAGTTTTTCACATAGTCCTTGGGCCATGCGAGAGGCATTTTTTCCTTTCATTTGACTGACATAATTCCTGTTTTGTTTTGTTTTGTTTTTTTTAATATATTGCAACTTTTCTTCCTTCCTTCCTTCCTTCCTTCCTTCCTTCCTTCCTTCCTTCCTTCCTTCCTTTCTTTCTTTCTTTCTTTCTTTCTTTCTTTCTTTCTTTCTTTCTTTCTTTCTTTCTGCATTGGGTCTTCGTTGCTGTGCACAGGCTTTCTCTAGTTATGGCGAGCAGAGGCTACTCTTCTTTGCAGTACCCAGGCTTCTCATTGCAGTGGCTTCTCTCGTTGCAGAGCATGGGCTCTAGGTGCGCGGGTTTCAGTAGTTACAGCACTCGGGCTCAGTAGTTGTGGCTCTCGGGCTCTAAAGCACAGATTCAGTAGTTGCAGTACACGGGCTTAGTTGCTGTGCAGCATGTGGCATCTTCCTGGCCAGGGCTCGAACCCGTGTCTCCTGCATTGGCAGGCAGATTCTTAACCACTGTACCACCAGGGAAGTCCCTCCTGTTTTATTTTTCTGCTCTTTGGTTGTACAGAAAATATACATATCTCCATTCAATTGTTCTTTTATGTGGGTAACACGGTAGTCAGTTGTATAACATAAGATGAGATGTGTCTTAAAAAATTAACTTTCTTTATGCCTTTTCCTGTTTTAAATCCTTTTGTTCACCTGGAGCTTTAAATGGTTTTGAACCTATGTGGTTATTTTTGTGAACCTAAGAGCCATGTGGAGAGGGGCTCTGTAGTCAGGGCTCTTTCCCCCTTCCCATACAGCCCAGGTCCTAACTGTAATAGTCACCCACCTTGCCTTCCAGCCTGCAGTCCCTCCTCCAGATAGTACTGCTGCAGGATCCCCATAGAGCATCACTCTGTCCATATGAACACCCTGTTCAAAACTCGCCATGGGCTCCCTCTTGCTTTCAGAGTAAAGGCCCTTATCATAGCTTTACATTCTTCAAATCTCTACAAGTCACCTTTTTGATGCGTTTTCTCATCCGATCACTATATTCCAACCAAAGAAGAGGTTCAGTACATTCTAAATGTGCCCTGTGTTTTCCTTCCTCTGGGTTTCAGTTCACACCACCCCCTTCACTGAGGGTCCACTCCTTTCTGCACTCCCAAGACTTGGTCATGTTCTCCCAGCTGCGAAAGGTATCTCTTCCTTGACATAGTCCCTGCCCTCTTCCACTCACTCTGAAAGTCTTCCTTCCTCCTCTCTGGTCCCTTAGTGCACTCTCTCTGTACTGCACTCAGCATGTGCTCTCGTATCCTAGCTGTTTGTCTCTATAGCTCATCTCCTCCTGAAAGGAGCCATGAGCACCGGGACTGTACTTCTCCATGTTTCCTCCCTCCCAGTGCCTTAGCCTGTGCACAGCTCAACACATATTTGAAATGAACTGAATTGAATGCTATCATCTTGGTTTCCAGTTCTTACATCTTTGCAAATTCTGATGACAAGTTCTCAAGCAGAGTGGACAAAGAAGAAAGCCAACTCTGGAGTCAGAAAGGCTAGCTTTGCTATTACTAACTCTATGACTTGGGGCAAGGCTCATCACCACTCGGAACCTCAGTTTCCTCTTCTACACCATTTATGTCTTTAGAACATATGTCTTTAGATTCAAGACACTTTCAGAGATACAGTTCTTGATGAAGTAGGCTTTTATTACACAGAGGCTAGTAATGTTAGTGCCTGACTCTGTCCTCTATTGTTTTAGTTGTCCCTTCAAGGTTTGTGTAATCTCTAGTCTGCTGTCAGCGAGGCCGTTCATGTTTTCATTCGTATCATTAATAAAACATGTTAAATAGGATAAGGGCCAGGACAGAGCCAGGTGATATGTTGCTGGAGATTTCCCTTGAGGTTGGCAGGCAGTCCATTAGTCAACATCCTTTGGGTCCTGAACTGTGCTGTCATCCAGTGCATATGTCACCCTTGTTCATAAGACTTTCCTAAGAGTTATGACTAAATGCCCCCTGAATTCCAGGTAGCTGATTTATGTGACAACCCCAAATCATAACTCTGTCAGGAAAGGAAGTGAGAATTGTTTTTTTATATCTATAGGTTCTTAGTGAACTTTTGCTGGCTTCTACTTGCCTTATTAAAGGACTTTTTCTACAGTTTTACTGGAGATAAACACCAAACTTAGCAGTTTGTGATTTGCAAAATTTGTTTGTTCCTCTGCCTTGATAATCTGTGTACTTTTTGTCCATCTCCAACTGGCTATCTCTCTTGCTTTGTGATTTCTCAAAAAAATTGGTGGTATATCCACAGTTATATCTGTAAGTTCTTTTAGTACCTTTTTTCCTTCACTCAATAAATATTCTTCTGAGTCTCTTCTATACCAAGCACTGTGCTTGGTTTGGGGGATACAGTGATGAACAAGACAGAGGTCTTCCCAAACTGCATGGTTTTTGCATGCTAAATTTTGGTCTAAAAACTTGAACTTTAAGGGATTTAGGCGTATGGGATGTGGGTAGGATTGGAGAGGATATTTATCCTAACTGTAAATAACACTAGGCTGTCAACCCAACCTAAAAGGGAGAGAAAGAGGAAGGTAACTCAGGAGAGAGCCATTCCAGGAGCCATTGCTGAATTCTGAGTATAGAGGAGTTTTTAATGTTGTGGACTCTTTCAAGGCCCCAGCAGCTAATGTGTGTTAAATGCTGCCTTAGACACTGGGATGCAGCAGTGGACGAGCCCTTAAGGAGCTGACAGTGTGCTGGGAAATTGCAGACGGTTGCAGTGCAATGAGATACCTGTTCCTTAAAATTCTGGGTGGGGCGAGAGCATAAAGGAAGGGCTTCTAATCTCTTTCCCGAAGGAATTAAAGGTCAAGGCTAACCTGAGACCTGAGGAGTAGGTAGTAGTTAGCCAGTCCCAGAGGGACATGAAAGTAATCCAGGTAGAGAGGACAGCTTATGTGAAAACTGGGAGTCTAGATATAGCTGTGCTGCCTTCTGGAAATGACGATAGTTCTGGAGGGGGGTGCAGTCGTGGCAGGCAGGAGAGATTATATGGAGGGCTTGTAAATCATGCTATGGAGTTTGGACTTTACATTAAGGACACAGGCATCATTAAAGGGTTTTGACAGGGGAATCACTTAATGAGATTTATGCTCTGGAGCAGCATGGAAGATGGAGTGCTCGGGGGCCACGCCGAGCAGCTGGGACACGGTGTGCGGCTGTGTCATAATTTGGGCAAGAAATGCTCATGGCCTGGGCTGGAGTATTCAGGATGCGAAGAAGCAGACGGATCAAAGAGTGACTACAGACAGGTTTGGGTAGGTGGCTGCAATCTATAGTTAAATATTGAAAACTAGGACCGTTTACGGTAGTGGTTCTCAAACTTCAGTGTCGTAAAAGATCACCTGGGCATTTGTATAAGTGTGTATTATGGGGATGACTTGAGGAAATGTCAGGGGCAGATCTGGAATAGGAGTCGAGAATCTGTATTTTCAGTAAGTATCCGGGTGACACTGATGCAGATGGGCCTCAGACCACACCATCAAAACCCCCTATCTGTTCAGTATTTTAAAATGTCAATCTTTTAAGTGTATTCACAACGTGTTAACTTCTCTCTTAAGAGTGAAGATTCAGTCCTGTCATTTTTGTTGAACATAGGTGAATGGCTCAGATCTATGGGTTCATGTACTAAAAAAAAAAAGAGCTGTCTCCTGGCTAGTATGGTCTGTGTTCACTAATTGTTTGCTCTTTGGTAAGGGACGCAGAGCAGACGATGATAATCTTATCTAGACCCCTGCTGCAGATGGTTTATAAATGAATTTTCAAAGCTTTCAGCAAGCCCTTTGCAAGAGCAAGCAAACAAGCACTTTATGGGGAAGATAAAATTTTCCCAACTCTTCAAGTTTCATGCAGGTGTGCGTTCTTTGTGTTGAGGGCATATTTTGATGCATTTATTGTTGTGGTATTTCTCAAGCCTAAATGGACACCTTCGAATCCCAGCTTCACTATAAACAAGCTGTGTAACCTGGAGCAAGTTACCTGTTCTCTCCTTCTGTCATCTGTAAAGTGAGAGTAAAATTGTACCTGTGTCATAGGCTTGATGTGAGGATTAAATGAGAACACATGAACACTGTGTGTACACCATAGGCTATTTCTGACCATCACTGAGAGAAGCCAGGGGATCTGTAATACACTCATCGCTTACATTGAGTTTAGTCATGTCATAAAGTCTTCACCCTCTCATTTAAGTTATGGTATAGTAAGTCCCCTCCATACGAACCTTCAAGTTGCGAACTTTCAAAGATGTGAACATGTACTCCCTCAACGTCAGGCATGAGTGAAATTGCAACTTGCCCTCCATCTCCTATGGCTGACAGTCCTTCAGCTCTGCCATCTCCCACCTTCTCTCCCTCCTCCAGTCAGTAACTCTTTTTGCCTGTTCACTTGATGCCAGCCCCGGTATGCCAGCTGCAGTACTGTACTTTTCAAGGTACTGTGCTATGAGATTAAAAATGTTTTCCTTATATTTTTTTAAGCACTTTTATTGAGCTACGGTTAATAGACAATAAACAGCATATATTTAGAGTGTACAGTTTGGTATCCCAATCTCCCAGTTCATTCCCTCCCAACCCTCCCTTCATTCCCCACTTGGTACCCATATGTTTGTTCTCTACATCCGTGTCTCTATTTCTGCCTTGCATTTCCTCTTTCATAGTTGTTAGCATTTGCCTTATGTATTGAGGTGGTCCTGTATTGGGTGCATATATGTTTATAATTGTTATCTCCTCTTCTTAGATTGATCCCTCGATCTTTATGTAGTGTCCTTTCTTGTCTCTTGTAACATTTTTTATTTTAACGTCTATTTTATCTGATATGAGTATTGCTACTCCAGCTTTCTTTTGATTTTCATTTGCATGGAATATCTTTTTCCATCCCCTCACTTTCCATCTGTATGTGTCCCTAGGTCTGAAGTGGGTCTCTTGTAGACAGCATATATATGGGTCTTGTTTTTGTATCCATTCAGCCAGACTGTGTCTTTTGGTTGGTGCATTTAGTCCATTTACATTCAAGGTAATTATCGATATGTATGTTCCTATTACCATTTTCTTAATTGTTTTGTTTGTGTTTTTGTAGGTCCTTTTCTTCTCTTATGTTTCCCACTTAAAGTTCCTTTAGCATTTGTTGTAGGGCTGGTTTGGTGGTGCTGAATTCTCTTAGCTGTTTCTTGTCTGTAAAGCTTTTGATTTCTCCATCGAATCTGAATGAGATCCTTGCTGGGTAGAATATTCTTGGTTGCAGGTTCTTCCCTGTCATCACTTGAAATATATCATGCCACTCCCTTCTGGCTTGCAGAGTTTCTGCTGAGAAATCAGCTGTTACCCTTACGGGAGTCCCCTTGTATGTTATTTGTCATTTTTCCCTTGTTGCTTTTCATAACTTTTCTCTGTCTTTAATTTTTGTCAATTTGACTACTATATGTCTTGGCGTGTTTCCCCTTGGGTTTATCCTGCCTGGGACTCTCTGCGCTTCCTGCACTTGGGTAGCTGTTTCCTTTCCCATGTTAGGGAAGTTTTCAACTATAATCTCTTCCAATATTTTCTTGGGTCCTTTCTCTCTTATCCTTCTGGGACCCCTATAATGCGAATGTTGGTGTGTTTAACATTGTCCCAGAGGTCTCTTAGGCTGTCTTCAGTTCTTTTCATTCTTTTTTCTTTATTCTTTTCCGCATCAGTGATTTTCACCATTCTGTCTTCCAGGTCACTTATTCGCCCCTCTGCCTCCGTTTAATCTGCTATTGGTTCCTTCTAGTGTATTTTTCATTACAGTTATTGTCTTGCATATCTCTGTTTGCTCTTTAATTCTTCTAGGTCTTTGGTAAACTTTTCGATCTTTGCATCCAGTCTTTTTTCAAAGTCCTGGATCATCTTCACCATCATTATTCTGAATTCTTTTTCTGGAAGGGTGCCTATCTCCTCTTCATTTAGTTGTTTTTCTGGGTTTTTATCCTGTCCCTTCATCTGGTACAAAGTCCTCTGCTTTTTCATTTCTATATTTTTCTGTGGCTGTGTTTTTCAGTTCCACAAGATGAAATACTGCTGATACTGCTTGATACTGCTGTCTGCCCTCTTGTGAAAATGTTTTCCTTATTTTTTGTGTTTGTTTTTTATGTATTATTTGTGTGAAAAGTATTATAAGCCTATTACAGTACAGTACTGTGTAGCCGATTGTGTTAGTTGGGTACCTAGGCTAATTTTTGTTGGACTTAGGAACAAATTGGACTTATGAATGTGCTCTCAGGATGGAACTCGCTCGTATGTAGGGGACTTAACTGTACTTAAAAAAAAAAACACATTTATGGTGCCCATATGCAAGAATGCTTAGAGAAACTTAGTGTTCAACAACACATACTAAACATAGGGGTAAGTAGGCCAGTAATAATCACGCGGAGTATTAATGTGCACTTACAGTGGTCCCCATTACATCACTGAATCCTCACAGCAACCCCATGTGGTAGGCATGGGATTCTTTTTTAGACTGAGGAAACTGAGGTGTAAAGAGCTTAATCGATTGCCAAGGCAACACTGTCATTGAATGACAGATCAGATCTTTTCTCTCGGAACCCACCAATGCTAGCATCTGCTTTTAACCACAGCTGTTAAATACATACTGTCGGTTCCATGAAGCATGGTTAGTAACACTCAGCATTATGCCAAGTAAAGTAAGAAATTGACTCATTTGGGATGTGAAATATGTAAAACTGATTCCCAAAATGTGTATGTTATGGTGTGTGGCTATATTTTAAATTACAGTCAGGCCTGCTGCTCTGCTTCTCAGAGGCAGCCATTCAGGAAGCTGATATATGAGTGATCTCAGTCAGAGGGTGTGTTAGAACAGTGGTTCTCAAACTTGAGTGTTCAGATACCAGAAGGCTTGTTAAAACACAGATTACTGAGCCCCACCCCTGCCTTTGAGTTGCTGACTCTGTAGGTCTGGGGTGGGGTCTGAGAATCTGCATTTCTAATAAGTTCCCAGGCGATGCTGCTGCTGCTGGTTTGGGACCACACTTTGAGAACCAGTGCCTTAGAGGAATGGGAAGATGATTGGTGACTTTAGGGGCAGAGGATGGTTTAAAGTCTACCCTGTAAATGCCAGACTTGCTCCACAGACCTAGTTATTTGAATTCACACAGATGTTTTCAAGCAACAAAACATCAGCTCTACCATGTAGATGCTTAGATGCAAATCAGAAGATGGACATCTTTACTTAAGCTTTAACGTTTCTAAAGCAAGGCAGTTGCTTTCTAATATAGAGACTTTTATACAGTAGCTCCCCGCTCTCTAAAACAGTGGGGCCTGGTTTTAAGACTCAGAAACATCCTTCACCTGTGTCTCAAACCCAGTGTTTGGTCTTAGAGCTAGGTACTTAACGAAGTTCTGGGCTGCATTAAGCCGCCACCTGTCCCCCTTCCTCCACCCTTTGAGGGACAAGGGTTTTCTCCGTCAGTGAGGTTATGTGCATGGTCCTGTAACTCTGGGTCAGCTTTTCATGTTCATGGGCTGGTGTCATTGCCAAATCTAAGGGGCAAGGTAATGGAGTGACCTAAGCCAAACCCAATAGGACATCAGGTAATTCTTGAAATTTTAGGGTTACTCTAGGTCAGAGAGATGCTAGGACAAAAGGTCACCTTGGGCATGTTGGATCCTAAAATTGGAATAGGATAAAGCAGTCTAGTTTTACATTTAACACTTGATTCTCTGTAACAATGAGGAAGAAAGGGATGTAAAGATAAATATATAAGCACAAATGATCCACAGAGCATTTCTTTTTGTCCATGGAATATATTACATAAAAGTAGATTTACTCTTTTGATATTTTTTTCTTTGGAAAACTTGAGCCTCAGGAAATGCAAGTAGATGTTTATCAGAATGGGAAACCTAGCTAGATGAGTAGCTGGAATTAACCCAACTCATTTTCTTATCATCAGAAGAATTAACACATAAATTATGGTGTAAGTCATAATAGTAGACTGTTATATAGCAGCCAAATGACTGTACTACAACTATATGGAGAATTTTAGCAACATAATTTTAAGTAAAAATTGTCCCCAATATTATTTGTATCATGACAACCTGTTTATTAAAAAGTGAAAAATAGACAAAGCCAGAAAAAAATCTGCCTCATAGGAATACAAATAGATGTGATTGTTCTTCGTAAAGATGAAACAGGAAGTGGTGAACAGGCAATAGGATGAGGAAGTAGATGTAAGTTGGTGTCGACAGTCCAGTTTTTGTGATGGGGGTGGTTTCTTCATTTATTATAATATTAAGTGTGAAGAAATAAACAAAAACATAAATATATAAACAAACCAGTCAGTAAGTAAAAATATAGTCTTGCGTGAGCCAGTGATAAGTGTGTGTCAAGAACCAAGGAACTTGATTAATCTAGTTCAGTGCATCTGAGACACATATTTAAGCATGGGGGGAAGGGAGGGGCAGTGGGAAAATAGCTCTCTGGGTTGCAGAGAAAATAATGCAGTGCCGCCCTCTAGGTCCATGCTTGGGTTCCACACACTATGTGACCTGAAGAATTTTTTGTTTGTTTGTTTTAATTTATTTATGTATTGGCTGCATTGGATCTTCGATGCCGCACACGGGCTTTCTCTAGTTGTGGTGAGCAGGGCCTACTCTCCATTGTGGTGTGCAGGCTCTTCAGTGTGGTGGCTTCTCTTGTGAAGCAGGGGCTCTAGACACATGGGCTTCAGTAGTTGTGGCACACAGGCTCAATAGTTGTGGCTCACGGGCTCTAGAGCGCAGGCTCAATAGTTGTGGCGCATGGGCTTAGTTACTTCACAGCATGTGAGGTCTTCCTGGAGCAGGGACCATGTCCCCTGCATTGGCAGGCGGATTGTTAACCACTGGGCCACCTAGGAAGTCCTGACCTGAAGTCTTGGCCACTTCCTCCCATCTCTTATCTCAGTTGGTACAGCCTATACATGGAAATCATTAAGGCAGCAGGTGAGGTGGGGGGAGTAATCAGTAGATCATCAGAGATTGTCAGTAGAGTCACTTCAGACAAACCTGAGGTTGTAGTGTCCCTGGAGTAGGAGAAACATACATGTTTCCTTTTCTTTTAAATCCACCTGTCTGAGAAAGGTCACATGTTTACATGTATCCTCAGAGAAACAAAGATAGGAATTTTAGAAATTAAAAAGATCTATGTGTCCAATAAAATTTCAGGACCTGTGTCTTTGAAGGATTTTAAACTAGCCTGCTTCTAAATTGTGTTTATCGCCTCGTTCCTGTTGTCGATTCTCCTCCCTCCAGTGCTGCTGTCTCCACATGTTGTTCCCTTCACCCCCGACGCCTGTCTCTACAGTTCCTCCTGCTACAGTCTTGGTTTGTCGCGAATAGTTTCAAAAACTAACTAGTTCTGAGCATCTCCATGGACTCTTAATCCTTCCAGTAAGGAACAGTAGTTTCCTTTGTTGACCTCTTTTAGCACCTAATATATATCCCTCCTAAGACGTTAGCCTCTTTCTGAAAACAGGGTCAGCATCACAACCTGACATTTGCTAGATGTGCAGAGAGGTGTGGGACGTACAGATATGAAATGATGAAATCTCGCCCTGGTGGAGATATTGTCTCCTGAGTGCGTTTTTTGTGACCCGCCCCCAGACCCTAGGAGAAGGTTCGATGATTAGCTCTCTGTTGTTTAGTGTGCTTGAGGCTTTTCTGTGAAATTGGAGAGTTCGGTCAGTACAGCCCTGGTCTGAAGATTTACTCGTTGATTTATAAGCTGAAGGGAGGAGGAAGAATCTGGTAGAATCTACCCTCTGGCAGACTCTTCTGTTGATTTCTTTGCCTGTTTTGGATCCCTGCTCGCCACTCACGCCCCACACCACAGCCTCACCTCACTCCTGGGCTCTGCTCCAAGTCCTCCCTGATTCTGGCCTTTCATGTGTTGGGACCCAGGTATGATTCAGAGAGGGAGATTGTGAGAAGAAAAATAAAAATAATAGCAACATTTTAAAATGCTTATTGAGTGCTAGGCACCACTTTTTACATGCTTTACCTGTATTAGTTTACATAATCCTTATAACAACTCTGTAAGAGAAATACTGTTTTCATTCTCCTTCCATTGAAGACGGTAAGGCACAGAGAGGCTAAGTGCCTTTCCCAAGGTCACACAGCTAGTAACTGAGGCTACTAAATGATATCACCTCATAAAAAGTGAAGAGAACCAACTTCATAGGGACTGAAAATTTGAGAAAGAGAAAAGAGATAGGTTATTGGACATGAAGATGTTAGAAGTGGAGTACTGCCAAGTGATGTAACTGCGCTGGCGGGCTGTTTAAATGGAGTGAAGGGGGAGGTCAGTGCTGCTGCAAAGGTCAAGGGAGTGAGGCATTGTGAGATGTGGCTTTGGTGTGGGTGGTGGGCGGTAGGTGGTGGCCCTCCCGGGAGCCTGTGAGCGGAGAGCAGACACTGAATGGTGTGCCCTGGAGGTGATGGCGGCAAGGATGGGGGAGACACTCAAGGCTGTTAGGTCTTGCTAATTTACAAAACTGTGCTTAAGGACAGAGTGAGTTTTAAAAAAGAAAGAAATGCTGTTTTAGAACCCTGTTGCGTGCTCTACAGTGAGTTGTATATTATGTCATCTTCCTAGCAAGTGGGTACGTTTGTTCCATTCATAGTCTCAAACTGCTTGCAGACAGCACTGCCTCACTAAGAGTGGAAAATGAGGGGACTTTGAAGCAGATCCATCCTTTCCTTCTCCCTTATACTCTGGACTGAGAGTCCCGGACACAAATCCTCGCCCTGCTCTGACTTGGTCGTGTTGGTGGCATGTCAGTCCCCCATTCTCTCTCCCGCCCCTTCACCACCTCCTTCCTCCCCTGTCAGCTGTCCCCACGATGGCACCCTTGCTCTGAACCCACCACTGCCACCTCGAGTGCTGCTTTTCCCTGACTTAGGTCTTCCTGCCAGACATGGAGGGCAGGCACCTCCCTTTGGTAAACACTGGATAAACACTTCTTTAAATAGAAGCAGGAGGCTCACCAGCTGGCTTTTTTTTACATGGGAGAAATTTGGTTGAGTAAATTTGACAAACCGAAGATGAGGAACATGTAAGAGTGAAAAATTCTTCAAGGAGGATTTGCTCTTGTTACTGCCAGGCCCCCAAGATAACCAGCATGGGTGAAGTTCATGGCCACTGTGGATGCAACCCTTCCCAGACCTGTTTAGTGGAAGGCAGTGGAGGAGAGGCTTGCCCGTCAAGCCCACCTTCTTAAGGGCCTGTGCCGGATGCTGGTTCAGTGTGGGAGGCTCTGCGTGCCTGTGTGGTTCCTTTGGTGCCACTCAGCATGTCAGCCAGGGACACCTCGACCACACACGAGGCAGCACGTTAGGGCTGATGGGATGACCCCATGGAGAGCTGGCTGGATTGTGAGCTGTTTCTCTCTGCTGAATGATACTTGACACCCCCAAGTCCAAACTGCTTGGCCCTTCCTCTTTAAAACAGAGTTGTGAGGATTTCAAACCATGGATTAACTGCTAAGTATCCCACTCGCTTTACAAACAGCATGTGTGCACATGAGTTTGGCTGGAACTGGTACCTTCCGTATGTCCCCCCTTTCCTTCGAATCCTCTGAAAATGCATTTAGCCCAGGAAAGTGCTTCCGGAGAGCTGAGAGGGGACAGGTCACTCTGTACGTTAAACTTTCCTCTTCTGTGTACCTTGCCCTTGAATGAACTCCTTGATTTGGCAGCCGGGACGCTTTAACTTCTGCTCAGTCACCTTCCATTTGCCATCAAAGAAAACCCTTGCAGTTTGACTGGACTGGAGAGAGATTCCCTGTGCTCTGTATCTTTGGCGCTCCCCTCCTCACAGTGTGGTCCATGACCACCTGCTGCACGGTCATCTATGCTAGTTCTTTAAAATGCAGATTCCTGGGTCCCCCCAACCTTCTGAAGTGTTGCCCAGAAATCTGCATTATTATTCAGCTTCCCAGGTGACCCTTATGTATATATAGTAAGGTTTTAGAAATCATTGCATTATTATTAATAATGATAAGATTAATATTTATGAGCATATCAAGCACTTTCCATGCATTTCACTTCCCATTCATTTCAACTTCACAACAACTCTGCAAGGTAGGAATCATCCACCTAGAGTAGGGCCTGGCACATGGCACATGGTAAAGGCTCAGTAAATTTTTGTTAAACAATAAATTAACCTTAAAATATATATCTATACGTATATACATAAATAGGGAAACTAAGAGTTGGCGAGGTTAAAAGCACTTTGCCAAGAACGCATGGCTAGTGAGCGGTGGAGCCAGGCTTGGTGGAGCCTTCTTTGGGTAGAGCTTGTTGGTGTGTGAACTTGCAGGCTGGCACCCCCTTCTGGTGATGCTGGGTTGTGCATGGCAGTGGTGCCGGAGGACCCCATCAGCATCTGATTGGCTTTGGTTGAATTGATTGATATCGTCTCTAGCATTCCCCCCTTGGCCATCCCTGGTAAATTGTCAGGGTCACGTATTCATTTATTACTAATGAAGAGAGCAGGCTCTGGGAAGTTGAGTGGTCGTTCACAAAGCCAAACAGCACCCATTCTCCTTCCCTGTGTTGGCCAGCGCATAGTCTTAATTTTCCTGGGGCGGCGGTGGGGTGAGGGCGAGGCAGAAGGAGACTAGTTTTATCCTGAGTCCCTGTGGGAGATTACTAAGCTTTTTGCCCTGGTCAGAAATGTCCACTTCCTCCTCCCTTCTTGAAGTTTCTTTACACCCTCTTTGCTTATCATTTCTTTCATCCATTTTTCTTGGTTGGCAGGTAGATTATCTGTATTTCTGCCAAGGACAGGTAGCTGAGCCAGGCCAAGGTAAAGGAGTGAACGTGATGGAGTTGTCCTTGACCTGTCGGCCCTCGTGTGCCTCCTCTTCCATGCTCCCTCCCTCCCTCTCTCAGGGACTGGCCTCTGCTAAGAGTGGAGCTGTTTTAAACCTGTGTGCATTTTCCATGGGCCTTTCTGAAGGCAGGGTTCTAGTCCAGGAGCAACTCTAGAGATTTTTGGAGGTGTCCATGGGGAGTTGGTTTTAGGACCATGAATCTTTATACATACTGTATTATATGTATACAGTACACACACACATACACACACACACACGGTTAAAAATAGCAGCAGAAACATGCTCTCCACTGAGGGAAGACCGCCTTTTGTGAAGAGTGACTATAAAAATGCCTGACTTAAGTGAGCTAAGGTATTTCCTATTGTGGGGCTTTTTAAGGGAAAGATGCTTGAAAACCCCTGTTCTGGCCCTCAAGGCACTATAGCAGTGATTCTGGTTAGAAATAACAATAGCTAACATATTTTGAGTGCTTACTATGTGCCAGGCATTGCCCTAATTTCTTTGCATGTTTCACTTAATTCCCACAATGCCTTAGCAATACCTATTCTTAATATCTTCATCCCCATTTTACAAATGAGGAAACTGAGACAGAGAGAGGGTAAACTACTTGCTCAAGGCTCCACAGAGTCAGTAGAAGAGCCATGATTCAAACTCAAGTGGCTTGACTGACTCCGAAGACCTCTTAATAGCTGCATATGTGGTGTGATTACTTTTATTATCTAATGATTTGCCTTTAAAAAATTAGATTTCTTAAAGAAAAAAGAGAAAATCAGTTGTCCATAATTGCACTGTACACCTATGTATAATTTTTATAAGAAGAGTAATATTGCACATGGTTAGAAAAGCCACATGGCTCAGGAAGTTATAAAATGAAAATAAGAGTCTCTATATCCTCATTGTCTTATTTTCAAGGGAAACCATTTTTAACAGATCTTTTTTTGTCCCTCAAGAAAAATGTTCTATGCCTATAGCAGGTTATATATTATTTAAAGATTTATTTACACAGAAGCAAGCATGCCACACCCACTCTTATGCATCTTGTTTTTCTTGTCTAATATCAGGCCTTCCAGATCTTTTCACTTTAGCACACACAGGTTCAGATCACTCTTCTTCACAACGGCAGAGTATCCTCTTAGATAGCTGTACCACCTGACTTAACCAGTTAGTACTGATGGACAATTTACTTGCCTTTTTGGATGCGTATGTGCAGGATAAGTTCATAGCAGCACAGTTTTCTTTTTTAGGCACATTGTACCAATTCACAGTGTTGCTAATAACTTAGCGGTGTTTTGTCCCAAATTCTTAACAGAACCAGTGTTATAAAACTTTGATTTTTTTTTTTTTGCCAATCTGATGAAAAAAATCTTTTTTTCATTTACATTTTTAATTTTATAAGTGAGATTGTATGCTTTTCAGGTATATTGGTTGGTTGTTTTTCTTTCTTTGCCTTTGCTTGTTCATGTCCTTTGCCCATTTTTCTATTCTTTTTTTCTTTTCTTTTTTTTTTTTTCCAATTTGTTTGAGCTTTTGGTAAATTAAGGAAATTAGCCCTTTGTCTATAAATATGTTATAAATATTTCCTTCCAGTTTATTATTTGTCTTTGACTTTATTTTATTTTTGTGTAGTTAGATTTATGTTTATAGTTATGTAGTTAGATTTATCAATTCAAAATTATTCACTTCTACATACTTTAAATTTGAACTTCTGCTTTTAAATGTTTATATATATATATGCTTTTAAGTGTGTGGTAGCTCCATATAAACATCAATCAGAATGAAGATAAATCTTTTCTGAAATTATGATAAAATGGAAATGGTATTTACAGTTTTTCAACATGTTCTGATATGCAAGAATATACATATGTGTGTGTGTGTGTGTATATATATATATATATATATTCAATCAGTTTATTGATCTTTTGATCAAATATTCCCTTCTGAGATAAACACCTATGGGGGTTCTAGGAATAGTTTGCAAAAACTAAAACAAAAATCATATTTATGCTGTGAAGCATTTTTTGGATTCCTTGGCTGGGCCCCCAAAACTCTGCAGCTGAGAGTCAGTGCTACTGAATATACTTGGAGTAGCTTCTTCTGTAATTGCATGTGTCCACTGCTCCAGCTGCTCCTCAATAGTGCTGCTTGCCTTCAGTGAAAATGGCTTCTCTCTCCTCCCTAAAGACCTTTAAATAAAAGATCTGTGCATATGTATGTGGGGACAGCGGATGGCTGGATGAATTGATGAGGGACTGGGGTTTTTTATTTTTTAATTTGCTGCTTCTATTTGAGGTGGGGATATAGGTAACCAACCTGAATTAATTTGATAGCTTTGTGGTGACAAAGGATAAAGGAAGGTTTGGGGTTGCTTAAAGCAGTGGTTTAGGATGGCTTAATACAGCTTCGTAGACGTCAGGATTGCTCTGTTCTCCGAGGCCTGTGATGTTCTGATGTATGCGGAATCCACAGCCTGCTGAAAGCAGGCAAAAATAATAACGTCCTAAGAGACTGGATCGCAGGCAGTGTTTAAAAAAATACATCTAGTTATCAGTTTTTGCCCATATTCTTTTTTGTTTCCATTTTCCCTTCCTTCTCTAATTCCCGGCCTTACCATCATTTGTGCAGAATGCTTATTACTCTAAGGTTATGAATAAAAGTAAAGCCTCTCAAGAGAATCCAGCAGTAGTCCTGAACAGAAAACCACAGAGCTTCTGGAGGCCAGCGAGTGTCGCTTCTTCACAGCTGGAAAGTGCCTTCTGCTGCAAGGACATCGGCATCGCAGGGTATCTTAAAGGTCATCAAGTGCGTCCTCCCTGTTCAGTCCTGGAATCCTACTCCACCAGCCCCAGCAGCTGATCGAAGACAGCATTGATGAGGATGACTTGGCAATGCCTTTTAAATTCCCTTCAGCTTTTCAAGCACAGCTCTTCAGTGGCCAAATATTGTTCCCTGAGCTTTGTCGAATATTCCCTGTGGCATCAGAGATTTACCAGTCAGGTGTCTACACACAGGCAGTTGGGGGCAAATACTTCCTTATCCACAAAAACTGCTTTAGGCTAATGCCATCCAAAAAATCTCTGTGGAATATATATTAAAAGTCTTAAAATGAATACATACTTTGGCTTAAATATTCTACTTTAAGGAATTTATTCTTAAGGAAATAATCAAATAAAGATGTAAATCTGTATGCCCAAGAATATCCATTAAGCCTGTGTTTAAGAGCATGAACCCTGGGGTCAGACAGCCTGGTTTCTCTCTTGGCTCCACTTCTTATTAGTTGTGTCACCTGGTATTTGTCAGTCAACCTCTCTGTCTTATCTGTAAAAGGGACTGATAGCCATCCCTACCTCATAGGGTCTGTTCTGTCATGAGAAATAAATGAATTAACATGTAAAAGATGCTCAGGATGGTTTCTGACACATAGTGTTTGCTACTAACGATAGAAAAAGTGGACCTAGCCTACATATTCATTAATTTAATAAAACAAAATGTGCCGTGTTTTAAAGATAGTCACATATTAAAAGAAAAACAATTAGGTTACATAATGGATTAAGTATGAATAGTTATATACCAAAAGGTTATTTTTTGGTGATGGAATTATAGACTATATTTTTCCCTCTGGATCATTGCTGTTTTCTCAATTTTCCACAAAGGAAATGTATAGTATAATAAAAGTTGTCTTTTTAACCCCTGCAGAATAATAATAACGGCTGACATTTATCGAGAGCTTACAACAGCTTAGGTGTTTTTCTAAGATGGGAGATAGATATTCATTGCTTATAGTAACCCTACAAGGCAGGTGCTATGATCATCAATCTCCATTTCACAGATTAAGAAATTGAGGCAGAGAGAGGTGAAGTAATGTGCCTACGTCTTCCATCTAGTAAGCAGTAGAGGTGGGATTTGAACCTGGGCTGTCTGACTCAAGGCCTATGTTTTTCTGTTAGGAACTCTCTTTGTATGATTCTAGTAACCCAAAATAGCATTGAATTACATACAGCACGCACAGAAATCACCTAGTTGCATACACTGTTTAAAGGAAATGCATAAAGAGTACCCCCCCTTCCCGATATCTTTGTTGCCAGCTAATAGATAAATTAAGAGGTTTTCAGGTCTCCAGCCCTCCTGTTAGTTTTCTTGCTTAGTAAACGGGGAGAATATATTCAGATGACATAGAAAAATTTACTTTTCTGTGTATCCGTTACAGAGGGCATTGACTTTACATGGCAACAAGCAAACTGGAAATAGTTTATATTTTTAAAAATCATAAACAGAAATAGTTAAATAGCATATACATTTTTCACCATCATATTACTCAAATAGTCCTGAATACAGTTGCTGGGTACCCTGAATGAGTCTTCTCAGTCTCTTTCAGGTGTGCAGAAGGTAAGTTAGAAAAGTACAGGAGCATAGTGACCTTGGGCACTGCAAACAGTGAAGAGTCAATATATTGAGTGCCAGTAGCAATAAACTTTAGAACAAAGCTGTCCCTTCAGTTCAAGGTACAGAATTACTGCAGATCAGAGGCATTGTGAGGTAACAGTGGATTTTCAGCAGTTGTTTCCATTCTAGAATTTCCATTTTTAGGCAGTTATATTATAATTGATGGGTTTTTGCATACCTTTTAAAGAGTGAAAATTGGGTGTTTCAGAGTAATAATTTTACGTTAGAAAATAGTATCTTACACCTGGTGACCGCAACCGCAGGATCTGGTTTTGAAAATTGTCCACCTTTATCATTTAATAACCAACCTGGTAATTTACTAGCAGACAGGGCTGGTTGAATTAGGCTGTCAGGACTAGTGTGTTTCTGGATAGCACTACCAATCGTGAGTCCTTGAGACTATTGGATACTGCAGTTTAGCCAGTGCATTACTCAGAGGCAACTAATGAAGTTCACGGAGCTTCTGGGAGTTCATTACATCATTAGACAACGTCTCTGAAATCCAGAAGGAATAGCCAGTCCCAGTTCTGATAAATTGCTACCTTGATCTTCCCAGAATTCTGCTGGGAGATGGCATTCACTGCTGTCATCTGCCTTAAGGGGTCCTTCTTGATCCCTTTCCCCAAAGAGGCTGACCTTCCTGAAAGGTCCTAGAAACCAGGGAAGGGTGTTCTGCTGTTATTTACGTCCCCCTCCAGCAAAACTAAAACACCCCAGTCACTGAGAGCATCCGTTCACCAATGGGCTGGTCTGGCCACATCTTGTCCCTTTGGCTCATCTTGGCTGTAGGGGAGATGGTCGTTTATTCAGGAGCCTCTCCTGCCCCCGCGTCTTCCCACGGCCCTCCTGAGGACATGCTGTCGCAGGAGTAGCATGGGGATTTGGTCCTGGACAGGATTCATCACCCACAAGCCTTGGACAAATAAGTCAGCTCTGGTTTCCTCAGTAGTAGAAGAGTGAGGTTAATATCTGCCTTACAAAGATGGCAAGATTAACAGTTACAAAGAATAGAAAGAACTTGAACAGGGCCTGGAACCTACTAGGCTCTCAATAAAGAGTTGTGATCATCCATAGAGGATGCTTATTACTGTTCACTGCTTGTTAGAAACGCAGAGGATTTAGATTATTCATATTTTACTCAACTCAGAAATGTGATCCAGCTCTGGGTTCTAGACCAGAAGAGTCACAAATTGTGGCGTAGGAGTTGAGAAACAAGGTCAGGTAAAATTGTATACCTATCAGATTGATTTTTCCAAAAGCATCTGGAATTTCTTCTTTTATAAAAAAAAACAAAACAAAAAAAAACTTTCTCTTCTTCCCATTGTTCTGTTACCTCTTCCATTCCCCTGCACTTCCCCAGGCAATCCATGGAATGTTTTCATTATTACTATTTCAGAACTATGTATTTTTTTGTTCAAAATGAATTTATATTATTTCACCACACGGCATGTTTCCAATGACACACCAAACTCTAGTCTGTGCTCAAAATGTAATGTGATCTTTGTAAACTAATAAACAACCCCTCTGCCCACCCCCAAAACTACAGTTTCGAATTTCAGTATCATTCACACGTTCCATCACTGTCACTGTGAACGGTTTTCTCTCTCTTTGGAAATGTTCCGTTCCTGCTTTCATTTCAGGTTCTGTTCTTGATAGAAAAGCTGCAGCTGCAGTCAGAAAAGGTGGATAATCAGATAGTGCAGCTTGGCGCATTTATCTGGAGCCCAGGCTTTCCTCCTGACTGCTCCTAGCCGGTTGATTATCTCCAGACCCTAACGTGCCAAATTCAAGTGCGGCTAACCAACTACAAAGCCTAAAGATAAACTCTCTTGGAAAAACTACTTTGGGGCTGACAAGCATGCTTTTCATTCTGCTGAACATTGGGGCCGGCACGTTGATGTTCTGGGAGTGCCCGGCGCACAGGGAGAGGCGGGCACTGTCGCCGGGACCGGGTCACCGCTGCTCCTCAGCAGGAAGCCCGGCATCTATGAAACCTCCCTCACTGCTCCCAAGCTGTGTTTCTGAAACGGCGTCCTCATGCCTGCGCCTTTTCTTGTCTGCTTTGAGGAAAACACTGGGAGCCTGGGAGCGCTGGAGCCCGGCCACTCGCTGAGTCTGTGTGCAAAGGCGGGGAGCCAGGGACCTGGAGGGCAGGGAACTGGCCAGCGTGTTCTCAGGTTTCATTTCCTTCACGCGTCTCTCCCCCTTTGTTTTTCAGGTAGTGAAGCCGATTTTAGCTCCTCCAGCAGCACAGGCAGCATCTCGGCTCCTGAGGTCCACATGTCTGCTGCGGGAAGCAAGCGGTCCTCTTTCACACGCAAGTAGGCCTGCCTCCTGCCTCCTGCCCTGTAATTGTTAAGACACGTTACACGGGCGACTTAGCTGTGCTTTACGTTTCTCTAGAACCACCTGGATTACTGTCCATTCCCATTTTATGATTGTTCAGTGAACGCTTTTCGTTGTGTTGGTTTTTATAGTGATTCACAGTTGGTACTTTCCGCAGCCTTACCTACCATGGTCACGTGGTTGCCCGGTGCTCAGCCACCCAGGGCGCCCTATCAGCCAGTCTTGGCTCCGGGTTCACTGCTCCTTCTCTGCCTGCTGTGCTTCCCACACCCACCTGCGTGCTCACCTGGGGATCAGGCTAGTCGTCTCCCTTCTCACCCTGCCTCCCCTTCATGAATCTTTCCTCTTAGCTGTAAAGCCTCTGACTTCATCCTTTCTTTCCTCTAGCTGAGCTTCCTTTTTTATCTTTGTGAAAGAAGTATAGTGACCCTCTGGCCACCACCAGCATTCACTCGGGGAAGGGGTGAAGAAGGTATTGATATAAAATTCATAGATCTGGGTGTCCCCCACCCCCCGAAAGAGGCAGTAAAACAGAATAGCTAAGTGTGAGGGCTCTGGAGCCAGGCTACCTTGGTTTGAATGCCAGCTCCACCACCTACAGGCTGTGTGGCCCTGAGCAAGTTGCTTAACTTCTCTATGCCTGAGTTTTCTCACCTGGAAAATAGGGCTCTAGTCATACACACTTTGTAAGGTTTATTGTTAGGGTTAAATTAATTAATTCAGGTAAAGTGTGAGGTCATTGCGTGAAGCACAGTAAACATCAGCAGATGTTTGCCATTGGTGCTGTTTGGATTGAAGGAGAAAAGAACTGTGAGGGAAAGGGGAGCTACCGTTCACATTTGGTGGGACAGCTGTCAGCCCCAGGATTCTCTGCTGCTGTCAGTGTCTTCACTTATTCATTCAATAAGTATTTATTGAGCATCTACTATGAGGCAGTTTCTAGAGATATGGCAGTAAACAAAACTTACAAAAACTACATTGATTCTAGTAGGGAAAGAAGGATAATAAATGCATATAAATAATATAAGTATTTTTTTAAAACATGCAGAGAAAGGATATAGAGAGTAACAGGATGTTTAGTAGATTCTAGATAGGCTGGTTCTAGGAGACTCTGTGATGAGGTGAGCTCTGGGCAGGGCCCTGAACAAAGGATGGAGGAAGCCACGTGACACTGGGGGTGATTTGTCACTTGACTGTCCTGGGCCACAGTGTCCAAATGTGTAAAAAGGAGGTTGGACCACATGATTTTTAAGGTTCCTTGCTGGAGAAAAACTGTTTAGTTTCTAAAAGCTTGCATGTCCAGGACTGAGCAAGCAAATGTTTCCCACTTCTCCTGGGCAGATTTTTTGGCTGATATTTATAAAGGGACCTGAGATCCCCAGTGCAGCGTTTTATTGTTTAAAACACAGCTGAAGCCATACCAACTTGTAACTAAGGAGTGAAGTCCGCAGAGAAGAAGCACAATTGTTCTATCCCCAAATGCCATCTATTTTGGAAATACAGTGTCTCTGGGATCACAGGATGTGCCTGTAAACATTCTCTGTACAGACCAAATGTGGCTTGCTCTGAGAATAAGCCATTTATCTCACCCATTCAAGAAATTAGCACATACCCATGGTATAAGGCATCAAAGAACAGAGAGGCAAGAGAAAAAAGAAACGGCCTGAAGAGCAAGCCAATTTTATTAAGCATTTCAAAGGAATCTGTGTTTGTGGTTAAGTTCCAAGGTAATGTCAATTATACTGAATGACTTAGAGAAAATGTTCTCGTCTGGAATCCATGAGTTCTCTCAGTGATGAAAAATTGACGTGTTAGAGTTAAAAAGCCAAATATAATTATCAGATATATGCTTAATAGACAGGAAATTGAAATTGGGAAATGTTCTATCCATAATGCTCACTTTTTTTTATCTGACCCAGGCACAGAGCATCATCCGTAGATTTCTGGGATGGAATATCTCAGGCGTCTCACGTTAATCTGTATGTTCTAAGGTACTATGCATTGAGGACAGCTCCTCTAGATGGACCGGGTATCTATGCCAAACTCTAAAATAGCTTATGATCCTTTTAATTTGCTTGTTCCTCCTGTAATAAATGAATTTTCTCTTTGGAGATTTAGATCCTGGGAGGAAGGCTAGCGGGAACATTACATTTGGGGAAGGGGTGAAGAAAGTATTGATTTAAAGTTCATAGGCCTGGGTGCCCCCCACCCCGCAAAAGAGGCAGAAGAACAGAATAGGTAAGTGCGAGGGCTCTTCACACATAGGGAAATGAAGGACAGGTGGAGTTGGAGAGAATATTTCTGACAGGCAATTTTAAAAACAAAACTTAAAAGATTTATAAATGATCTCTTCTTAGAGAGGGCCAAGTCTGCTGATATTTCTGAGGAATTCTCTTTCTTAAACTAAAACCCTAATCTTATCAGAGGCAGATAGAAGTAAGAAGAGGGAAAGAAAAAAAGCTCAGGATTTGGAGTCAGATGGACCCGGGCTTGAGTTCAGCATCTGTCGTTTATCAGATGCAAGACCCAGAGCCTGGAGCCTCAGTTTCCTGTTCTGGAAAATGGCATAATAATGGCATCTACGTCATTGATTTGAATGAACGGATAGATATGAGTGCTTAACATGGTGCCGAGAACTCAGGAAGGGAGTCATTAAAACAGTTGTGATAAAAATAATACTAATGGTCAAGATGCTGCTGCTGTTGCCACCAGTGGTGGTGGTGGTGGTAGTGGTGGTGGTATGAATATGATCGTATTAGTTTGCTGAGGCTGTTATACCTGGAGACTGTTATTATATAATATAACTGAAGGCTATATATAACTGGAGGCTATAAATTATTCTGGAGGCGAGAGGTCCAAGATCAAGGAGTCGGCGGGACTGGCTTCTGCGGAGGCCTTGCTCCTTGGCTTGTAGATGGCCATCTTGTCCCTGTTTCCTCACCTAGTCCTTTCTCAGTGCCTATCTGAGTCCAAATATCCTCTTCCTATAAGGACACTAGTCAAATTGGATTAGGGCCTACCCTAAGGGCCTCATTTTAACATAAATACCTTTTTTAAAGCCCAGTTTCTAAATACAGTCACATTCTTAGATACTGGGGGATAGGGCTTCAACCTACGAATTTGGGGAGGACACCACTCGGCCTGTAACAGTGATGACGAGGATGGTGATGGTGGTGGTGAGGGTGAGGGTGAGGATGCTCCCTAAAGGAAAGGGCAGTGGTTGGGGAATAGAGATTCACCTGGGCACCTCCTGAGGCTCCCTTCTTCGCTTCTCCTTCTCTCACTTTCCGTTTACTGGTTCAGCTTTGCAGGAAGGGGGCAGGGTACCAGAATTCTATCTCTTTCTGTGGACTGCATTCTTGTCCATCAGACCAAGGGATCTGGGGAGGGCCAGGAAGGTAGCATCAGATTTGCCTGTGCAAGGCCTTGACAAACAGGGAATACCGTCTTCTCCATTGAAAATGGTTTTTATCATCATTCACCATGAGTTTGTAGCCACATATGTTAGCATTTGAACTAAATTAAATGTAAGGGACAGAAGTGATAATTTAAAGCATATTGTTTCTTTTTTAAAAGTTAGCTATTATAAACAGCCTAAGAACTCATTTACTGAAATATATTTTAAGGCTCGATTGTACTTTAGTAATATCTGATAGTCTGAAGACTTTTTGCTTTATTCTGTGTAGCAGATGAGTTTATGTCATTCATCATGCATCTTAGTGCAAGAACGAGACTAAAGAAGTCAGTGGTGAATTCTTCAGGTAATAATCACATACCTAGCCAGTACCTAATATACCTGTTTACAAGCCCAAAACAAAATATTCCACTTGTGTAAAGTAGGAGACATTTCTGTAGAGTTGAGACCTGGATTTAAATCCCAGGTGAGCTGTGATTTCTTGAACCAGTTTTTTTTCCCTCTGAGCTTCAGTTATTTCACATAACTTGAGTACTTCTCGTACTTCACATAATGTAAAAGGGGAGTGATCATTGTACCAGCCTTATTGCCATAAGCCTTTGTGTCATGATGGTCAAAATTAAATGAAACAATGTTCATAAAGCACCTGCAACAGGGCTTGGGTCACAGAAGGTCCTTGGTGAAAGTTAGCTCAGAATAGAATTCCCCAGGTCAAAATTAGGGATGGCTCTTTCCTCTTCTCCTAACTTGTAATGGTTAACCCTCCACATTTCTCATAGCCACATTAGGAAATAGGCCAGTTGGTGCCAGACTTAGAAGTGAAGCAGAGAGAAGCAAATCCAAGCTAGAGTACATGTTCTTTTCTGCCCCACCCCCACCACGTTGCTGCTGAAGCTGGTTTGTCACAAAGCCATCAGCCCATCTGTTCCATATAAAGTGTCCCCTTCTCACAGAAAAGGAGGCAGAGTCCATTTGGATGATTTCAAAAGGAAAGAACTTTTTAACTTTAGAATTTGGTGATGTTTCACTTGTATGTGATTTACTGGGTTGACTGCTAGTTCAAATTGTACTCGATTTTAAGTAAGTAATTGTGATTTTGGAGCTGAGACCCACGCACACACTCATACTCGCAATCACTCACGTTTCTCAGTGAGATGCGTCAGTTGGATACAGTTGTAATCAAAGTTGCAAAGAGAGATTGTCAAAAAGCAGTCCTGCTATAGGAAAAGCATCTTGTTCTCTTTCGTTTCCCTGTAATGTCATCACACTACATTCCTGACATAGACGTGCTATCCTATTTAAGTAATTTCAACATTCTCAGGATGCTTCCTTACACTCAGAGGTGTCAAATCTAATGAAACTAGATTAACAGGGAAGTTCAAACAAGTTTATCCGGAAATAGTGCCCTGCAGTTGAGTTGCCCTTAACAGCTTAACGTCCGATGTACTCAACATCCATTCTTTGCTTTATTTTCACATTCCCTCTGTGAAAGTTATCATTTATCCCCAATATTAAGTGGCTTACTTGCCTAAGTTCCTAGTCAGTGGCAGTGCCAGGACTTCAACCCAGTTTATTCACTTAGCAGTCGTTTAGGGAGAGCCTAGCATGTGCCAGGAGGTAGTGGGGATGTAAAAGCACAGGCTGTGTGTCTGCCCTCAGGATGCTCTAGTCTAGTGGGAAAGACAGACAAGCGTGCACTGTGGTAAGTTCCACGGTGAAGTCTGCACAGAGTGTTGGGAAGCACCAAGGAACAACACCTCCACTGGCCGAAGGAAGGAAGTGTCCAGAGAAGGCTGCTTGGAGTAGATTTCCATCAGTCTCGAGGTAGGAGATATCCAGAGGCTCAGGGTAGGAGCAAAAGGACATTCTGGGCAGAGAAAATGATAAGTTCAAAACTAAAAAGATGATGGAGAGCATGGACTGTCAGGAAACTAAATCCACTGGAATGCTGGACTGCAGGGGGAGGAGGGAGGAGAGGTGAGGTGAGTTGGATGGGTGGTGGTATCAGACCTTGCGAGCTGGATTAAGGACTCTGGCTTTTTTTTCCGGAGGCTGCGGGGAGCCACTGAATGGCTTTGAGGAGGCAGTGATGTTCAAATTCCATTTTAGAAAGGTCACTCCAGCCACAGGGACAGCCTCCTTGCTGGAGGGGCAAGAAGAGAGGCAGGGAAATAAAAGGGGGCTAACATTTCAGCAGGTAAATGATAAAGGTTGTGCTAAGTCATTGAGGATGGAAAGAAAAAGGAAAAAAAAATAAGTGGTTAAAATTATAGATGGTACATTTATGTGCGTTATATTTATCTGTCCTGTTTTTTCCTTCTTTTTTATGAGCAAACGCCTCCTCCCCCATCCTCCAAATGAACCACCCTAGTGTTCTTACCCAACATGAACCAAACCTGAATATTTTAAAGCAGAAACAGGTACCCTGGAACAAAAGCCACATCTTCAAAACGGCCTCTGGAATGAAACTAAACCAAATCAACATTATACATGGTTTGTGTTCTTAGCAGGCAGCTGGGTTTAATCCAAAACAAGCTTTATGGTCAGAAACTGTTTGAAAGAATAGCAGAGGGAGAGGTTGCCTGTGCTGATGACACAGGAGAGAAAATATCAGGCAGGTGGGAATAAGGCCACTCATAAAGCCAAGTTGCTCTAATAATTATTTTGCCCTTTCAACACTATAGATTGGATTTCCTCAGTGGTGACTAGCTTTAAGAAGGAACAATGTGTTCGCATTTGGGTATCTACAGCCCCAAGGATTCTGACATTCTTCTTGCTTTTCTCCCAGTCGAGGTCCCCACGGTCGGAGCAACGGAGCTTTGTCGTACAAGTCTGGCAACAGCCCACCCTCCCCACGGGAGAAGGACCTTCTGTCCATGCTGTGCAGGAATCAGCTGAGTCCCGTTAACATCCATCCCAGTTACGCGCCTTCTTCCCCGAGTAGCAGCAACTCTGGCTCCTACAAAGGAAGTGATTGCAGCCCGGTCATGAGGTGAGTGCTGTCTGTCTCCCAGTCATGGTTCTTAGTTTGTCCTACTTGGTAAGCTTATCTTTAAAAAAAAAAAATTATACAACTCTTGATCCCTTGCCTTGTTCTGCAGTATGACACTTCTCTTTCCTTTCCCACACTCAGCTAATCCTTCAAGGGCCGCTGCAGAAAGGACACGAGCCACAATTTCTAATAAGGTTCAGCAGTCCCAGGAGTTACGGCTAGGCAGGAAAAATGGGACAGCGGGAGTAGGAGGGTCCTGTATATGCACTTCCCTCTGAACAGGGAAGAGTCATTCATGTGTTTGCTCGTTCACTCAAACACCAGATGTTATTGAGGACCATGTGTGCCCAGTACTGTGTGAAGCACTGGGAACAGAGCAGTAAACAACAGAGATGGTCCCTATGCTAACTGCCCAGAGGAGAAGACAGACCCCAGAAGAGAAGAAAAACATTAGCCATCTAATGACAGAAACGTGTTAGGATTATTCTGCAAATGCCTGTTGTTATATGTGTATGTAAAAGGTGGGGACGGGCTCCAACTCGGGCTGGGGGATCAGAGGAGGCTTCTGAAAAAGTGAAATTGAAATGAGATCTGAAGGTCAAGCAAGGAATGAATTAATCCCTGGCAGACATGAGGTTGCAGAAAAAAGGAACCGCACATCCAAACAGGCCCCAACAGGAGGGCTGGGAACTGGGTGCTGGACGCAGGCCATCTTGGATGGAGCGCAGGCTCAGGGGGAGCAGGGCGAGTGCAGCGGCTTGGACGGGGTCCCGAGTCGAGTCGGGGAAGAAGCTGCCAGCCCTCCTCCTTCAGTCTTCCTCCTCCTGGGCGTCCTGGTCTCATTAGCAGCTCTTACAGCAGGGATGCCGAGCTCTTGGCCAGGCCTGAGAAAGGCCAAGATTCCAGCGAGGGATGTTTTGTAACCTATCTGGTGGGAGTGGACTAGCCTTTTTCCCTGCATAAGAAGGAAAGTTTCTACCAATCAGCACACTCACGCCAGGGACGGATGTCAGAACAATCTGAATTCAACGAACAACAATCAGGATCTTTGGGCAAGTGGTACGTTTTGTAGAAGCGAGGTCACCGCGCTCCCTTCCTGCCCTCCCACCTGCCCCCACTCATTGTCCTTTAACGTAACAGCCTGTTACTCGGAACTGGCAGGCAGGCCTGTGGACAATTGTGCATTATTTTATATGAGATCATCCCTAAACCACAGAAGATCTCCCTCTCCCCTGTCCCCGCCCCCTCCACAAACACCCCCAGTCTTCCCAGTCTGAACAGTCCTAAGGTTGGCAGGTAGATTACTGTCCCCCTTCTGAAGTGAGGTCACACGCTAGTGGGGTTTAAGATCCCAGCAAACAGCTGCCACTTCTTCGCACGCTGTTAGCTGTGCCTTAACTTTTCTTTGTATAGAAAAAGTAACGTTTCATTACTTCGATTGTTTCAGGCGATCTGGAAGGTACATGTCCTGTGGTGAAAATCATGGTGTCAAACCCCCAAATCCAGAGCAGTACTTGACTCCCCTGCAGCAGAAGGAGGTTACAGTGAGACACCTGAAGACCAGGCTCAAGGAGTCTGAGCGCCGACTGCATGAGAGGTGAATCCGTGTTCCTCGCACTCTGTGGTTTAGGAGGTTTTCTTTTTCCATAAAATGAAATATGAACCCACACTATAGAAAGGAAGAAAAATGATTTCATTTAACCTTCATCAGATTTCTTAAATCAGTCTCTCAAAAGAGCCGTTTTTATAATCTTGTGTGATTTGGCTGTTTCAGGGGTTCAGGGAACGCTCCTGGGTTGGAAGGGACTGTCCGCTTTTTCTGGGTGTGTCCAGCTTTGACGTGATAAGTTGGGTGTGTGTGTGACTACTTTTAAATGGCAGGAACACTTGCAGGAACAATCCCATACTTCCAGCAGAATGGGTCGCATACAGTGGGCCCCTGTGAAGCCCTGTTTGTCTCTGTGAGAGTGGATGGCCTTGTGCATTGTGATTCCTACAAGCTATTTCTGTGCTGAAGGAAGAGGTTCATTATTCTTGGCCAAGTGTTACGGTAATTTAAAAAAACAAAACAAAACAGCCCAAGCTTAAGAGATCTTATCTCAGAGAGAAAAGGCCTCTGACACTGTTGCACAGGCCAGATTTTCTGCTTGATGGTTCTTCCATGTCATTTTGCAGTCAACACGCAGAGCTCTGACCAGAGTGGCTGTGAACTCGGGGTAAGGGTGATGTGAGTCAGACCCTACTTTCTGAAAGTCTTTGGTGTATGTTTGGAGGGTTTGATTAGTCACGGGAGGGAGGTATGGGAAAGCAGTGAAACTGGAGAATAGTCAAGCCTCAACTTAAAGAAGCAATACTTACAACATCTCTTCAAATATGTCAGGATCCTGACTACCTGGTCTTCATACCCACTGAGAATATGAGGACATATATTTATACTGACTATGAAGAAATTATATGCAAGGAAGAATTTTTTTTACAAATAGCTAGAAATAGGGTCCTGTGAAGGATCTAAAAAAATAGAATAGATTCCCTTCAGTGTAGGATGGCTCCAATATCATCTTACCTGAGAGAAGATAGAATTATCAACATTTCACTAAGTCCTTGCAACATGTAGCTTTTTATAATTTAAAAAAATTTTTAAATTATCATTGGAATATGATCAGAACTGTTTCCAATGCTAAAGCTTATCAGTCTGCTTTCTGCTTTTGATGGGTAATTAAAAGTGATATGGACTTCCCTTCCATAAATTGTTTTGTGGACATATGAAAGAGTAGGCTCTGGAGATAAAAGCAGTATAAGAGACTCTAATGTGTTCTAATAAAACAATTTCCAATATAAATACAGGATTACCTCAGAGATATTGCAGGTTCGGTTCCAGACCACTGCAGCAAAGCAAATATTGCAATAAAGTGAGTCATACAAATTTTTTCACTTCTCAGCACATATAAAAGTTGTTTCACTACACTAGCGTCTACTAAGTGTGCAATAGCATTATATCTAAAAACAATGTACACAACGAAGAGTAGCCCCCACTCACCACAACTAGAGAAAGCCCTTGCACAGCAACAAAGACCCAATGTAAAGGCCCAATGCAGCCAATAAATAGATTAATTAATTAAATAAAATTTTTAAAGTTAAAAAAATAATAATAATAAATTAAAAAATGCACAAAACTTAATTTTAAAACACCTTAATTGCTAAAAAATCCTAACCAGCATCTGACAAAGCAGGGTTGCCACAAACCTTCAATTTGTAAAAGCTGCAATATCTGTGAAGCACGATAAAGCAAAGTGCAGTAAGACGAGGTCTGTCTGTATTGAATAGAGGATATTGCCTGAGAAGCACTTAGTGCAATGTTGGACATGTAGTGGGCACTCAAAAAAGAAAAAAAAAATAGCAATTTTAATTCTGATTCTAGTTACTGATATCATTTTAGCTAATAATATCAGTAACTAGGGCCAATAGCTGCAAAAGAAAACAATTTCAAAACTGATGTAACCCGTATGTTTCCAATGGGAGAGCAGGGGCTCCTGGCTGGGTGTCAGAATTGCTTGTTGCCTGGTTCAAAGTGGCCTTTTTTTCTGAGCCGCGCTTGTCTTCTGGCTCTAGGGAGAGTGAGATCGTGGAGCTGAAGTCCCAACTGGCCCGCATGCGGGAGGACTGGATTGAGGAAGAGTGCCACCGGGTGGAGGCCCAGCTGGCCCTCAAGGAAGCCAGGAAGGAGATTAAACAGCTCAAACAGGTCATCGAAACGATGAGAAGCAGCCTGGCCGATAAAGACAAAGGCATTCAGAAATATTTTGTGGACATAAACATTCAGAACAAGAAGCTGGAGTCTCTACTTCAGAGCATGGAGTTGGCGCACAGTGGCTCTCTGAGGGACGAGCTGTGTCTCGACTTCCCCTTTGATTCCCCGGAGAAGGGCTTAGCCCTCAACACGGCCTTTGGCCAGACGGCCGATGCTCTGTCCCCGGAGGAGCCCGCCACGGAGGAGGCGGGCGACAGCGAGCTGCTGGCGGGAGACAGCGCGGCCCAGGGCACAGATTTGTTCGACGAGCTGGTGACAGTCACCACCACGGCGGCCGGCGACCTGGAGCTGCTTCGTGCCAGCCCTGGGGCGAAGGTCCTCGAGGCGGGCGACGTGGCGGAGGGTCGGGAGGTGGGCAGCGCGGTGGCGGAGCAGGCCGTGCAGACCGACGTGGTGCCCTACAGCCCTGCCGTCTCCGAGCTCATCTGGCACGTGCTCAAGCTCCAGGACCCCTGTCCCTCCAGCTCCACGTCTCCTGAGGATGAGTGCGAGGCCGACTCGATGGAAAGCTTGCTGGAGTCCATCTCTGCCTTCGTGGTTGATTTGACTCCGAGAAATCCAAACTCAGCCATCCTTTTGTCTCCCGTGGAGACCCCCCCGTCCGCCGCGGAGGGTCCGGAAGCGCACGGGAACCGGCTCATGAGAGAGCTGGACTTTGCAGTCTCCGCAGAGGAAAGGCTGGACGGCCTGGTCCCGCTGTCCCGCGGGGGCGTCGCGAGGCGGTACTGGAGCAGCAGCTTCCTGGTGGATCTCCTGGCCGTGGCGGCCCCCGTGGTCCCCACCGTGCTGTGGGCGTTCAGTACTCAGAGAGGGGGCACGGATCCCGTCTACAACATCGGGGCCCTGCTGCGGGGCTGCTGCGTGGTGGCCCTGCACTCGCTCCGCCGCACCGCCTGTCACATGAAAACCTGAAGAGAAGATGCCGCTTCCGTGTGCCAGTCTGTCCCATGTGGCGTGGTGCCTGCCAGGTGGAGAAGCAGCAGGTCGACCTGTGGCGGTCTCTCTTCTGTCGTTTTTGCTCCTCGGTATTTGATTTGCACTATATTTAGTTGAAGCCTGTTCACTGTTTAAAACCGGAGGTATCTTCGAAGGCATGGAGACCTGGTTCCAGTACATATCCCACCGGTGTGATATTAGAAAGCATGCTTGTGACCCTGCCGTGTCGTCTGAGGTACCCGTGCTTATCCTAGAGGTTCAGGAAGAGAAAATGCAGAGTTTGCACTTTCAAGACAGCTTCTGTAAGGCTGGCATGTTATCTCCTTGCTTTGCTTTGTGCCGTTTTAAAATGTGTAATCGTTACAGCATTCCAATGGTCTTGTGCATAGCAGGGGACTGTAACCAAAAATAAAAATGTATTCTGTAATTGGTCTGAAGAAGTCTTGAATAGCTCTTTAGTGTCTTACTTGGGGACGATAAGGTTTGAGTGTTTGCAGTTTTTTACTAAATGTAGTTCCAAAGTCTTAAATGGCTTGTCTGTTCTTAAACCTGTTAATTGATGAAACTGTATGTAAGGTTTACATTGTATTAACTTATTTTTTGCTTATTATATATAGTGTTTTATTGAAAATTGTTTGTAACTACACACTTCAGCATGATGAAAATAAAGATTAGTGTTTCCATTTAAATAAATGTTCTATCCTCCTAAAAAATAACTATCTCTGTGGTTTTACTTCTATATATGATAAGAAAGACTAAATGGGTAGCAGATCCTTCCATCTTTAACAGTAGGGATCTGTAAAAATGGAATTATCTTAAGTGATAAAGAGGGAAAAATAACTATTAAAGAAAGGTGAGGACTTTCTACTCTGTCTTTTAAAAAGCATTGTTTCTGAATACAAGTAACTTTCATTGTTTGCTCTGAAGTTATCCATACACTTGTTTGTCCACATATTTATTCAGTGAGGATATATTGAGTGTTCTCAGGAAAGCTGGGTTGATCTTGTTTTAAAGCATGTCAGGGGTCCAGAGACGGAGAAGATGCTGTACCATATGTCTCCTCCCCTTGGAATAATAGGGTGAGGGTGGGTGGCTGGGGAGGGATGAGACAGTATTAAATCTGTACTACTTCATTTATTCCTCACACCAGCCTTGGGAGGTGGGTATTACTCTGTTGTACAGATAAGGGAGCTGAACCTTAAAGAGGTAAATTGCTCAGGACCTCATCGTTCATCTCTAGAAGCCAAGATTTAACGTGTCTGCAAAGCAAGGGACTTTTCCACTTTACACACACAGAGAAGAGACTGGAGAATATCCTGAGTTTTCACCCAGAAACTCTTCTTCCACAGCACTTAACCACCTTTACACGTACTGTATTGTCACTGACTATGTCTTGGTTATTGCCTATCTCCCCCACTAAAATACTAGGTCTGTGAGGGCAGGGTTCTGTGTTCTGTCTCATTCACAGATGTATGTCAAGAACTTAGAACAGTAGGTGGCACGTAGTAGGGGTTCTAAAAATAGCTGTTGAATGAATTCATCCAACAAATACTTATTGGGTGCTCACACATTAGGGAACTTCACTAGGCCCATCATCAATAGTCAAGGAAACAGACAAAGTTTCTGCCCTCAGGGAGCTTAACATTCTGTATGTGAAAGACACAGAACATGCCAACAAATGAACAAGTTAATTCTGGATAGTGCTAAGTGCTTCCAAGGAAATAAGGTGTTTTGACCAAGAGTGGTGGGGGTGAAGGCAAGGAACACATGTCTGAAAAAATAACATTAGTGCTCATGGATGAAAAAGAGCCAATCATGTGAAGATATGGGAGGTAAAAATGTTGCAGAAAGAACAAAGGCAAAGGCACTGAGGCAGAAAAGGGCTTGACATGTTAGAGGGGCATGGAGGAGACCAGCGTAGCTAGAGCAGAGTGAGGGGTTAGGGGGTGCAGAAGTGGAGGAGAAGCTAATTCACATGGGGCCATGTAAACCATGGTAGGGCTGGTTTGAATTTATTCCCAGTGCAATGAGAAATATTAACAGACTTTATACAGGGCAATGATATAATGGTTTTTTTGTTTTGTTTTGTTTTCCCTTTTTTTAACTCTGGCTGTTATGTGAAGGATGTATTGTACGAAGGCAGAAGTGGCAGCAGGAAGACCATTGTAATAGTCCAGATGAGTGATGATGACAGTTGGGAGGTAGAAGTGGATATAAAGTTGAATAATTAAAGATAGATCTTGAAAATAGTACTGATACGATATGCTGATAGATGGGATGTGGGGAGGAGATGAGGCAGGGTTTAAGGAAGAGAGAAATTAAGGATCACTTTCAGGTTTTGGACTTGAGCATTTGGGTCAATAGTAGTGTCATTTGCTGAGAATGGAAAAGTTCCAGAGAAACAAGTTTGGGACAATAAATTTGAGGTGTCTGTTAAATATGTGGAAATGTCTAGTGAGTAATTGCGTGATGTGAATGTGAAAATCACAGGAGTCATAAGGGCTAGGTTTGTAAAATAAGGGTTCTTCAGTATCTACGTACTGTTTAAAACTGAGATGGATAAAATCATCCAGGGAGAGTGTAAAGAGGAAAAGAAGGCCAGGAACTGAGTCCAAGGGCACTTTCACATCTAGATAGAGGTAGAGGTTGTAGAGCCAACAAAACAGCCTGAGAGAGGCAGCCCAAAGGCAGGAGGAAAACTAGGTAAGTGCAGTATTCTGAAAACCAAAAGCAGAGCATGGTTAACTGTGTTGAAATCCTGTTAGGAAGCTGAGTAACACAAGAACAGATAGCTGTCCACTGGCTTTGACAACAAAGTCTATAGTGACTGTCAAGATCATTTTCTTTGCAAAATTGGGGATGGAAGCCAGATTGGGGTGGGTTGGGAAGTGAATGGAAGAGAGAGCAGAAATCAATCTGTGCAGCTAATATTTTTTTAAGTTTTACTGTGAAGGGGAGTAGGGCAGTGGGTAGTAGTGACCAGGGGATGTGAGTTGCAAGGATTTGTTTTATTTTTCAGTATTGAGAGGAGATAATGTTTGTAGGCTTTTGTGATCGAGCCAATGAAGAGAAAGAAACTGATGATCTAGGAGGGAAAGAATAAATTGACAGAGGGAAGTCCTTGAAAAGATGAGAAGGGATAGGATGGAGTTGTGGAGAGAGGGGGGCTGTCTGGGATAGGCCATTTCTTCTGTGGGATACTCACGTGCTCAGGCACACACATGGGCTCTTACGCAGCACACGCTCAGTAGCAGAGGGACTTGGCTGAAATGGAAGGGAAGCTGTTTCTGGAAGTGAATAATCGGAAGCTTCCCAAAATAATGAGCCCTGCTGACTCAGGTCCCTTCCTGTAGTCCAGCCCAGAGCAACACCTAACTACTGCTATCTTCCTTACAATTCCTCCTGTGTTTATTTTTCGTCATTGCTAAATTAAGCATTTCAAGAAAAATTACAAGTGTGTTTTTGGTATCCACTTGTTGCTACAGAAACGAATAGAACCACATAAACGCAGCCCTGTTCTTCATCAATTCAAGACGGATGGCAAAATGGGCTCTGGCGAAGGAGAATTCTCCATGAACTGCAAATGTTTCTGTTGATTATTACACTGGAGGCAGCTGATCACAAACAGCAACTTGCTTTTTTGTCTTAATGACCTCTATCTTTTTTTTTTATGTAAACCAGAAGACTCAAAGAAGGTTAACTCATTTGAAACATTGGACACAGGATAACATGTGTTATACATATGGAAACAAATCTGTGCAAAGGTAAAGCAGGAGATCCTGGAGCTGTTATTCCCTTTTCTTTTTCTCCTCACTTTCTTCCCCCACCTTTTCTTCCTCCTCCTCCTTTTCCAGAGTTTCAATATGTGTAGTCTGTGGAAAATTACTGCTCTTATTCAGAACAAAGTCTCTCACAAATGAGTCCCTCTGAGTAAATAAAAGATGGAACATTGCTTGCATTTCGGAAGCCCAAGGCGTTGGCTGGTTTTGTGGACAGGATGATCTGATCCCACAGAAAAGAAGCGCCTCAAAGTTGCTTTCCGTAATTTGGGTGCCTGTGATGTACAAACAGGCAGGAAAATGGAAAAAGAAGAACAATTCTACTCTGTTGAATAAATTGCTGTCCCATCAAAGCAAATGTTAAACAATTCCTACAGTTATGTGTGCAAACATTCCAATTTACAAGAAAAGATTTTTCCCAAAGGGATATGCTGACCTTTCCAAGTTGAGCTGTTCAGAAAGGGGAAAAAAAATGCAATATACTCAGATGCCAAGCGTTTCTGACATTTGTGGCAGGAGAAAAAGGAAGTCTGTGATATGCATTTGTCATAGGCCCTGCCTAAGTAGTGGTTGGGTCTGATACGTTTTTCTCTTGAGGATTTTTCATTTTAAAAGTTTGGGGGTAGTTTCCGACTTCCTTTTTGGCTTAGTGGAGCACTAACACAAAATTCACTTATTCCCCATCTTACCAGGCAAAATAGATACAATGAAGCAGTGACCAAAGCAATTAAAGATAGCAGTTTACGGAAATCAAATCTTGAAAGAATGTCAACAAACTCCTAATGGTCCTGAAAAAAAAAAATTGGAAAGTCCAAATAGAATACATGTTTTTATCAGATAGTTATTTTTAAACCACTGGAAGACATTCTCCTCTGACTACTGATTCTCCCTCAGTCACAATAACTGTGGTAACTAGTGATTATAACAATAATCCCAAAGAATTTTAAAATTAAAAAAGGTTTAAATGCTACTCAAAAGAGTTGGAATATTTCAGCAGCATTTAAGTTTTGTAAAAGTTATGTCTCTCAAAAATAATTTTTCAACATAAAAAATCCAATACACAAAATACATAAAAAGTGCAGTTTATGGAACAGGGCACCAGGCCTGGAGACCTCCCATTGGCCTCCTTCTCATCTCCTGCAGTGGTTCCAGTGTCACCTCTGAGAATAGCTTAAAAACCAGTTCACTATATATCAAGTTCTTTGAAAATTGCCAGTTCATATAAGATCTCCTGTGTGGTAACTCTCAGTTCATTGGAAGAGTAAGTACTCTGGATAATGCTGAAGGACTCAATCCTCTACTGTCCTAAACAAATGAATGCTTAATAGAGATGTATTCTAACCTTTTCTCAGAAAACTTTGTTAGCCACTGCTCTGTTGATTTGACTGGGAAGAGGGTCTCTCGCTCCACCTCCAGAGGTAGTGGAGGCGTTTGGGATTACAGATGTGAAATGATGGTGTAAAACCCACAGTCCAGGCTCCCCTAGTGAGTGCAGTTTAAAGGAGGCATCAGAGCTTTCCTCCTTGGGGCTAGAGTTCCTCCCCATGGTAATCTTATCTGACCCACCTTCAGAGATATCCTCACTCTTGTTCCTTGAAAGTATCATTTCTGAACAAAGCTATTTGAATAACTGAAAAATTAAAATTTTGCTAGACTATCACTTTAATGTACTGGAATATGAAAGCTATTAACAACTGCAATATTTCTCTAATTTGATGGTGCAGTAAGATCCTTCCTCTCCTTCCTTGCAATCAAATAGCTCACAGTGTTTGAAATGGTTTGCCAGCCTCAGTTTCTACAGTAAACAATAGGTACTGGCGTTTTAAACTGACCTTTAATTCTTCTGAACCAGCACATTATTTCTGGCTTGTTGATTGTATGGAAAAAAATGAAAAACAAAAGCAGTCTTAATAATTTTCACACTAGGACTTCCTAGGTAGCGCAGTTGTTAAGAATCCACCTACCAATGAAGGGGACACACATTCTATCCCTGCTCCAGCAAGATCCCACATGCTGAGGAGCAACTAAGTTGCACCACAACTATTGAGCCTGCGCTCTAGAGCCTGTGAGCCACAACTATTGAGCCTGTGTGCCACAACTACTGAAGCCCATGCACACCTAGAGCCTGTGCTCTGCAACAAGAGAAGCCACCACAATGAGGAGCCCGTGCACCACAATGAAGAGTAGCCCCTGCTCACTGCAACTAGAGAAAACCGACGTGCAGCAACGAAGACCCAACACAGCCAATAAATAAATAATTTTCACACTAAAATAGTACATGGAAAAAAGTTTTAAAGATGATCACGCATGTACCACTTTACTCCAAAAGGGCTCTTTTGAATCAAGACAGGCAATTATGCAGTCCAGATACACTGCAGAGCTTCAGAATGGAATCAAAATCACTTGCGTGCTTTAAACTTAAATAGGGCACCCTCCATATCTCTATTCTTACAGCTTACTTTATTTACCACTACAATAAAATATCAAGTGAAAAAAATTTTAATTTATTTAAAGGGCCAATATAGCTAATGATGATGTCACTTTTCTCCATAAAATAGGTAACCATTCATTTTATCCAAGAATAGTCAACAAGTTTGGAAGCTGCATTGCTGTATAAATTAAAGATTCAAATTAAGGCCTGAATATTTTAACAAATGAAACCAATTACCCGAAGACGTTAATATCTTATAATGAGCCAAACTGACCCAAGAATAAGAAACCATAATAATTTCTCTCAACATACCACCAACTCAGAGTATGTCCTTTGAATTTCCTGTTCATGGAGATGATTTTTTTTTCTGTGTCAATCACTCTCTGAAATCCTAAAGACACGTGTTAGAGAGATTCCTGGACAAGGTCAGGGACACAGTTTGTAGCAGGAAGGTCTCTGGGTGCGATACCGGTCTGCACAAGCATGAAACTTTTGACCTTAGCTTTATTTGAAATATGACCCAATCAAGTGAGCTAATTGGCCTGTATAAATGTGTGAATATAAACCACAGTTCAGGGACTTCCCTTGTGGTCCAGTGCTTAAGAATCTGTCTTCTGATATAGGGGATGCAGTTTCGATCCCTGGTTGGGGAACTAAGATCCCACATGCCTCCGGGCTACTAAACCCACACTTTGCAGCTAGAAAGAAGCCCGTAATAAAGAACGTACACATCACAGTAAAGGCCCACTGTAGCCAAAAAAAAAAAAAATCCAATATAAATGGATATAAATTAGGCATAGTAAGAAATTAACAATAATAATAAAATAGAACAACTATTAAAAAAAAACACTTCATTTTGCCTTGATTATAACATCTGACCCAAGTAACCTGGGAATACATAATTATATGGCATGGACATTCAACCACAGTTGTTATTTACATGAAAATAAAAGCCAAGCTAATTTCTTTCATATTTATTAAATAAATTCTTAGACACACAAGTGGGAATTATCTACTATGATTTGTAACATCATCCTCATTGTGTTCTTTAAGAACTACGGAGGAATTCCTAAAAGCTCACTCTTCAGCAGCTCATTGTTTCATCAAGTGAAGAGAGGCCTTGGAAATCATAGTCCACTTAGAATGCTGATTAACCACGAGTATAACTGCTCTCAAAGCTTGCTATTTTCCTTTCCGTTAAGCCGACACACAACTGCCTTTCTAAGCTTTCATTTCCTTACACGTGAAGTGGGTATAATGTCCACCTCGCCGGATTGTGAGAAGTCATTGATAGTTAAAATCTCCGGTGGTGCCGAGCACAGAGTAAAATGTTGATTCTCTTTCTTATTAAACTTGCAGTTCAACTTAAAGATGTGTAAAAATTGATTTTGTAAGACCAACTTCTCCCACTCCCCTCAGGGAAGGGGCTGCAACATCAGTGTGTGGTGAGGTGTAGCAGGCGCGCACAGGATCCCATGAGAAAGTGTGTGCAGGGGCTCATAGGGAAGTGTGTGCAGCGGCTCACAACAGCTACCATTGTTGAGGGCTTATACTGACATGTGTGCCAGGCACTATATAAGGTTAATCCTTAAAACCACCACCACCATTAAAAACATTTGCAACCACAGGCAATTTGTTTAATACTCCCCCACCTCTGCAGTAGCTGGAGAACTCTGAGGTCTCAAAATTGATGTGATCAGAGCAATATATAGGCAAAGTGCCTGCAAAAATAGCCATGGATGTTCCCTGAAGGGAAAGGCTGAGATTGTCTTGGGTGGCCACAGACTTTCGGTGAGTTTCTCTGCAACACTCCTGCTTGTGGATTAGCAGTGTCTATGCGAGGGTAGAAATCTGTTGTATGGGGTGGAGGAGGAGGGGGCTTCTAGAATAGCATCTCTTTCCAGCCTTAGGAGATTGAGGCTTCTGGTGAAAAAGCATCTTACTACTCTCAAAACTTACTCTGGTTCTGGAGCCCACAAGCCACAGCTGGAGAGCCCATGTGCTGCAATGAAGATCCTGCATGCTGCAGCTAAGACCCAATGCAGCCAAAAAAAAAAAAAAAAATCACTGGTTACTGAGCAGTCCAATGGCCATGACTAAGGGACACAAAAGGTAGAAAGCAAAGTAAAAGAAACAGTTACTAACTGTTGGTGTAACCTTGGGACAGTCTTGGTTGTAGTGAAGAAAATGGAAGTAAATTACACAAAGAAAAAAAAAGCTGTTTTTGTTATTGAGAGAGAGCAACTTAAATTTTAAAAATCTGTATAAATGGGAAAAACAAGGTGATTAGCTACTAAAACAAGTTATTAGCTACTAAAATAAGCCCTTCATGGATCCACCAACTTCTTCAGCCCTCCAGTTCACCTGAAAGGGAGGGGAGAAGCTCCTTCCCTGGAACAACCTGCAGGCTTAGAGTACCCCAACCTCCCAACTTGGCTTCAGCCAGAACCACTCACCTTGGTAACTGCTGTACTCGCTTACACACCTTATGAAAGATTTCCTTTGAACAAGGGGCTGAAGAGTGTGAAAATCGTCGCAGCAGTTTATCCCAAAGTTGAACTACAAAGGATTAAAGAAAATGTATATGTTAGCTATATTTGGCCCAGAGCATGCCTTTAGTAAATACATCATCCAGATCAATGTGATAAAGCAGATATTGCAACAAACCAAGTCGCAGGATTTTTTTGGTTTCCCAGTGCATATTAAAAGCTATGTTTATACTATACTGTAGTCTATTAAGTGTGTATTAGCATTATGTAAAAAAATTTACATACCTAGATTTATTTTTTTAATATTTATTTATTTATTTATTATTTATTTTTTGGCTGCGTCAGGTCTTAGTTGGGGCACGTGGGATCTTCGAGGCATTTGGAGGCACGTGAGATACTTCGTTGTGGCACGTGGGCTCTTTGTTGTGGCACACAGGCTTCTCTCTAGTTGTGGCATGCAGGTTTTCTCTTCTCTAGTTGTGGTGCACAGGCTCCAGGATGCATAGGCTCTGTGGTTAGCGACACAGGCTCTCTAGTCAAGGAGTGCAGGCTCTGCAGTTGTGGTACGCAGGCTTAGTTGCCCTGCGGCATGTGGGATCTTAGTTCCCTGACCGGGGATCAAACCCACATCTCCTGCATTGGAAGGTGGATTCTTTACCACTGGACCACTAGGGAAGTCCCTGTATACCTAAATTTTAAAATATTTTATTGCTAAAAATGCTAACCATCATCTGAGCCTTCAGTGAGTCATAATCTTCTTGCTGGTGGAGGGTCTTGCCTCAGTGTTGATGGCTGCTGACTGATTACGGTGGTAGTTGTTGAAGGCTGGGGTGGCTGTGAAAATTTCTTAAAGATAACAATCAAGTTTGATGCATTGATTGACTCTTCCTTTCTAGGAATTCTCTGTGGCATGCAGTGCTATTTGATAGCATTTCACCCACAGTAGAACTTCTTTTCAAAATTGGAGTCAATCCTCTCAAAAACCCTGGTGCTGCTTTATCAATTAAGTTTATGTAATATTCTACATTCTTTGTTGCCACTTCAACAATCTTCACAGCATCTTCACCAGGAGCAGATTCCATCTCAAGAAACCACTTTCTTTGGCTCATCGGTAAGAAGTAACTCCAGATCCATTTAGATTTTATCATGAGATTGTAGCAATTCAGTCACATCTTCAGGCTCCATTTCTAATTCTAGTTCTCTTGCTATTTCCACCACATCTGCAGTGACTTCCTCTGCTGAAGTCTTGAACCCCTTAAAGTCATCGATGAGGGTTGAAATCAACTTCTCCCAAATCCTTTTATGTTGATATTTTGACCTCTTCCCATGAATCATGAATGCTCTTAATGGAATCTAGAACTTTCCGGATGGTTTTTTAATTGACTTTGCCCAGATCCATCTGAGGAGTCACTATTGATGGCAGCTATGGCCTTACGAAATGTATTTCTTAAATAATAAGACTTGGAAATCATATTTACTCCTTGATCCATGAGCTGCAGAATGGGATGTTGTGTTAGCAGGTTTGAAAACAGTATGAATCTCATTGTGCATCTCCATTGGAGCGCTTGGATGACCAGGTGCGTTGTCAATAAGCACTAATATTTTGAAAGCAATCTTTTTTTTTTTTTTTTTTTTTTGAGCAGGTCTCAATAGTGGGCTTAAAATATTCGGTAAACCATATTGTAAACTGATTTGCTATCATCTACACTTTGTTGTTCCATTTGTAGAGCACAGGCAGAGTAGACTTAGCCTAATTCTTAAGGACCCTAGGAATTGGGGAATGGTAAATAAGCATTGGCTTCGATTTAAAGTCACCAGCTGCATTAGCCCCTAACAAGAGAGTCAGCCCGTCTTTCGAAGATTTGAAGTCAGGCATTGACTTCTCTCTAAATATGAAAGTCCTAGATGGCAACTTCTTCCAATGTAAGCCTCTTCTATCTACACTGAAAATCTGTTGTTTACTGCAGCCACCTTCATTAATAATCTTAGCTAGATCTTCTGGATGACATGCTGCAACTTCTACATCAGCACTTGCTGATTCACCTTGCATATTTGTTAGGGAAATGACTTCTTCTTCCTTAAACCTAATAAACCAATCTCTACTAGCTTCAAACTTTTCTTCTACCGCTTCCTTACCTCTCAGCCTTCACAGAATTGAAGATTTAGGGCCTTGCTCTGGATAAGGCTTTGGCTTAAAGGAATGTTGTGGCTGGTTTGATCTTCTATCCAGACCGCTAAAACTTTCTCCAGGTCAGCAATAATGCTTTCTTGTTCATGTGTTGCCTGGACTAGCACTTTAAATTTCCTTCAAGAGCTTTACATTCACAAGGGGCCTAGTGTTGGCCTATCTCAACTTTCAAAGTGCGTTCCTCACGACTTAATCATTTCTAGCTTTTTGACTTAAAGTAAGAAATGTATGACTCTTCCTTTCTTTTGAATACTTAAGGGTCATTGTAGGGTTTTAAATTTGCCTAGCTTCAATACTGCTGTGTCTCAGGGAATAGGGAGGTGTGAGAAGAGGGACAAAGACGGGGATAGGGCTAGCCGATGAAACAGGCAGAACACATGCAATATTTATCAATTAAGTCTTACATGGGTATGGTTAACATCTCCCAAATTACAGTAGTAAATTAAAAATCACTGAGAAGATGGTGGAGTAGGAGGACATGCGCTCACTCCCTCTTGCAAGAACACCAGAATTACAACTAACTGCTAAACAACCATCAACAGAAAGACACTGGAACTCACCAAAAAAGACACCCCACATCCAGAGACAAAGGAGAAGCCGCAATGAGACAGTAGGAGGGGCTCAATCGTGTTAAAATCAAATCCCATAAATGCTGGGTAGGTGACTCACATGCTGGAGAACAGTTATACCACAGAACTCCTGAGGGTTCTGAGCCCGTCAGGCTTCCTAACCTGGGGGTCCAGCAACTGGAGGAGGAATCCCCAGAGAATCAGACTTTGAAAGCCAGCAGGATTTGATTGCAGGACCTCCACAGGACTGGGGGAAACGGAGACTCCACTCTTGGAGGGCACACAAAAAAGTGTGCTCACCAGGACCCAGGGGGAAGGAGCAGTGACCCCACAGGAGACTGAACCAGACCTACCTGCTGGTGTTGGAGGGTTGCCTGCAGAGGTGGGGGGCAGCTCTGGCTCACCGAGGAGACAGGGGCACTGGCGGCAGGGGTTCTGAGAAGTGCTCATTAGCATGAGCCCTTCCAGAGTCCACCATTAGCTCCACCAAAGAGCCTGTAAGCTCCAGTGCTGGTAGCCTCAGGCCAGAGGACCACCAGGGTGGGAAGACAGCCCCACCCATTGGCAGACTAGCAGATTAAAGTGTCACTGAGCTCCACCCACCAAATCGGATTAAAGTTTTACTGAGCTCCGCCCACCCAGCCCAACCCACCATCAGTCCCTCCCATCAGGAAGCACCCATGAACCTCCTATATAGCTTCCTCCACAAGAGGGCACACAGCAGAATCAAGCGGTTTCAGCAGTATTTCATTTTGTGGAACTGAAAATCACAGCCACAGAAAGAGAAAATGAAAAGACAAAATACTTTGTACCAGATGAAGGGACAAGATAAAACACCAGAAAAACAACTAAATGAAGAGGAGATAGGCACTCTTCCAGAAAAAGAATTCAGAATAATGATGGTGAAGATGATCCAGGACTTTGAAAAAAAATTGGATGCAAAGATCGAGAAGTTGCAAGAAAAATTTACCAAAGACCTAGAATAATTAAGGAACAAACAGAGATATACAACAGAATAACTGAAATGAAAAATACGCTAGAAGGAACTAATAGCAGATTAACGGAGGCAGAAGGGCAAATAAGTGAGCTGGAAGACAGAATGGTGATCATCACTGATGTGGAAAAGAATAAAGAAAAAAGACTGAAAAGAACTGAAGACAGCCTAAGATACCTCTGGGACAATGTTAAACGCACCAACATTTGCATTATAGGGGTCCCAGAAGGATAAGAGAGAGAGAAAGGACCTGAGAAAATACTGGAAGAGATTATAGTTGAAAACTTCCCTAACATGGGAAAGGAAATAGCTACCCAAGGCCAGGAAGTGCAGAGAGTCCCAGGCAGGGCAAACCCAAGGAGAAACACGCCAAGACATATAGTAGTCAAATTGACAAAAATTAAAGACAGAGAAAAGTTATGAAAAGCACCAAGGGAAAAACGACAAATAACATACAAGGGACCTCCCGTAAGGGTAACAGCTGATTTCTCAGCAGAAACTCTGCAAGCCAGAAGGGAGTGGCATGATATATTTCAAGTGATGACAGGGAAGAACCTACAACCAAGAATACTCTACCCAGCAAGGATCTCATTCAGATTCGATGGAGAAATCAAAAGCTTTACAGACAAGAAACAGCTAAGAGAATTCAGCACCACCAAACCAGCCCTACAACAAATGCTAAAGGAACTTCTCTAAGCAGGAAACATAAGAGAAGGACCTACAGAAACAAAAACAAAACAGTTAAGAAAATGGTAATAGGAACATACATATCAATAATTACCTTGAATGTAAATGGACTAAATGCACCAACCAAAAGACACAGACTGGCTGAATGGATACAAAAACAAGACCCATATATATGCTGTCTACAAGAGACCCACTTCAGACCTAGGGACACATACAGACTGAAAGTGAGGGGATGTAAAAAGATATTCCATGCAAATGGAAATCAAAAGAAAGCTGGAGTAGTGATACTCATATCAGATAAAACAGACTTTAAAAATCACTGATCACCATAACAAATATAATGAAAAAGTCTGAAATATTGTGAAAATACCAAAATGTAAATGAAGTGAGCAAAGGCTGTTGGAAAAATGGTGCTGATAAACTTGCTCAACACAGGGTTGCCACAAACCTTCAATTTGTTAAAAATACAGTATATTCAAAGCACAATAAGGCAAAGTGCAATAAAACCGGGTATATCTGTACTGACAAAATTTAGGCCTTTTGCAACATTGGTCATGGTTAGATTTATACTTTAGTGCTGGCTTGCAGAGTGGTGTTGAAGCTCGATCCAGGTGCCAGTTTCTAAATCCACCCCCTTCTTCCCAACCACCAGTCTTCATCCAGGAACAGTCAATGCCCTGGCCAGAGGCGAGTGCTTGTTGAAACTGAGGAATTCAGATGCTGAACATCGACTCAAAGATGCTACTAAAAAAGAGCCAGGATTCAACTAGAGAATATTCCTAGCTAAAGCTTAGTAAGATGAGATGGCTAGAAACCATGAAATGTGTATATAAAAAACATAAAATAAGTTTCACATTTTTGATTATTTATCATCTCAGTACACGAAATGCACAATTCAGATGATGGGTAGCACTTCGAACTAATTCTGTCTATGCCTGTCTATGTTTCTTTTTTACTTCTACTTATAAGCTTCTAAAACTGATAATCCTTTGCTAAAATTAAGAAAACAAAAACAGAAACCATAAATTTAGAAGCTAAAGGAGCCAGTTTGCTACTATAAAGGGTTTATCATATGTTCTTAACTCCATGACTTCTTTCGGGACAATATACCCAGTTTAATACAGGAATTTAGTTTACATACCAATAGAGGTCAAAAAATTCAAGAATTCTTATCTATTTTTTCCATGAGAAAAATCTTTCTTCCTAATTAATCATACAGAGTATAATTTCTATCCAGTCCTTATTTCTAAATAAAGAAAAATAAAAAATCAAACAAAAAACAAAATCTCACACATGAAAATCATAACCACAACAGACTTCAATGCTTGTCCACTATAGGGGAAGAGCAGTAAAACTGATTGTACTAAAGGAGAAATTATCCTTTATGACCCTCCCAATTTAGAGAAATCATGTAGCATTCCAATAATAACTAAACATAAATAAATACAAATGACATAAAAGCATTCATTATTAAAAATTTCAGTCTAATTCTATTTAATTGGGAGTTTACTGGCAAAAACTTTCTAATAAACATGATAGCTGAAAATATAGTTTGGGGCTATAACAGGAAGCTTTTTACCAAAGTTAAATTTCAACTGACTCCACTTTGCTGTATACCTGAAACTAACACAACATTGTAAATCAATTGTACTCCAACAAAAATTTTTAAAAAGTAAAAAAACAATTGCATATGTTTTTTTAAGGCTGGAATAATAAGGCTGGAAGCTTAGGTTAAGAACTTAGGGAGCTCACTGTATACTCTGTGATTTCACTATGAAATATCACTTTAATTCAAATAAATTAAAAGTATTTGGCCTGTAGAGTATTTGTGACATTTTAAAAATCCACAAAATGTTAATTTTGGGCAACAGCTTTTAAGAAAGTAAAAATCTTAAATTCTAAAGTCACAGAAGGTCAGGCTGGATGTATTTTAATTGTGGAGACAAAATCAATGAGATTTTAAACTATCAAATCTACATTTTTCCCTATGAACACAGTCTACACCTATTTCCTGAAAACTATTTTTTAAGCTACTCAACATCTGAAAATAGAAGTGTTATTATTCCTATCTTGGTTTAATAAATAAATAATGTTACCTTAGTCAACAACATAGATAACCTGTGTCAGATATATAAAACTGACACAGAAATCATCTAAAAGCTTTGAAATCATAGAACTGAAGGCTTTATGCATTTGTAAATTAATGGCTTTTGGTGGGGAGGAGCTAATGTACTTAAAGATACCATAACATCTTAAAATATCTACAATGACGGGAAACAACTACTAACACTAGCTTTTAAAATTCACGAGTTATAACAATGTAAAATAAATTTGCCATTTTAGCTGATTTTGAAGATGTTTATACATGCAATATAAATTACAAATATGTATAACATTACAACACTATCTAAAAGAAAACAATTATGTACAAAATGTTTGTGATAAATAAAATTATTGCATTTAATGTCATTTTCCTTGAAAACCATGATTACCAGATTGTCTAATGAATGCCAGTTCAAGTTAGAGGAAATGTATCCCAACACCAGCTTCTGACAACAAAAATAAGAAGTTAAAGCCCTGCAAGTTTGTCTGATTTAGGTCAGGTAATCATGGAAACAAAAGAATATTTAAAATTATTTATTTTATCATTATGCACACTGAAGGAAAGCATTATAGACAGCAGAGTTCTTTCCCACCATAAAATTATTTACACCCATTTAATTAGCTAGAAATACTAGCTTGAAGAGGTACTGATATATCCATTTGTAATAATTTCTCTACAGCAAACAACTGTCTTACAGTTGGAAAATGTTGAAGAAAATATTGTCTCATAGGTCTTTTTTGTTCTTTGAGTCTCAATCACTAAGAAGAGTTCAAGGGACTTTGAGAGAATCCTGGTGTCCTGGATGGCCTGATGAATGCACTAATATCAAGCAGTGTATCTGTATTCTGAAAATATTCTTAATTCCATACAAATGTTGCTTGGGTTGTGGAGCTCATACTTCTCCCACTGGCACTGTGACACCTGAAGAACACTTGTTATGAAAGTTTCACACCAATTTTGTTTTGTTCCTTCTTCATTAGCCGCTGTGCTTCCTTTTCCATTTTCTTCCTTTGTTGTTCTGCTGCTCTCTTTTCTCTGTCTGCTATCTTCTGCTGCCTAAAAAGAAACACATTCGTATTTTTACTTTTAGAAAACACTACACAGGTAAAATGGCAAATAAATTCCAGAGAGAAAGAGCACTGCCCTTTTACTATCATCAAATATAAGTTTAAAAAGTCTTCATTCTTCTCACTGCTTTGAAAATTTCAAAGATTTTCAAAAACAGTATTTCTTTTACTCCTTAGACCATGATTCACAAAGTAAAAAAGATATTATCTCTGTTTTAAAAATAAGTAAAATGGGGCATTCAGGCTAAGTGAAATGCCCAAAGTCATAAGATTAAGTATAACAATAAGAACCCACATCTCCTGATCCCTCTTCTTCAGATATTTTCACTAAAACACTACTTCCATTGGACCACACCTTCTTTTTGATACCATCCAGAAAAGCCTCATTTTTAGGATTAAATATCCTGTTATTATAATAGTTAAAAACAGTCAGCCAAAGATGTCAAGAACGCAAACATACAGAGCATAATGCAAAAAGAAAATGGAAACTTAAGACATGCCTTCCAACTAGAAGCTAGAAATTTAAGAATTAAAATTTGACTAGCTCTACTAATGAAGGGACAGAATGGTAGGTATTTACAAATTACACATTATGAAATACCTCCCCCACCCCATCCCTCCCCAACTCCACTGATTTAGAATCACTAAACCCTTCTATCTTTACTGATTTTTTTAAATTGAAGTATAGTTGATTTAATACAGTGTTCTGTTAATTTCTACTGTGTGGCAAAGTAATTCAGTTATATATATATTCTTTTTTATATTCTCTTCAATTATGGTTTATCACAGGATACTGAATATAGTCTGTGTACTATACAGTAGGACCTTGTCATTTGTCCATTCTATATATAATAGTTTATATCTGCTAACGTTAAATTCCCAATTCATCCCCCGCACCCCCCAGCAACCACAAGTCTGTTATTTATGTCTGCGAATCTGTTTCTATTTTGTAAATAGGTTCATTTGTGTCATATTTTAGATTCCACATATAAGTGCTCTATCTTTATTGATTGATTTCTATGGGAAGTGGGAGTAGAAATGGGGTGATGAAACAGGAGAAAGGAAAACAGAAGTTGGTCCTGGGTCTGAAGGTTTAGGGTATGAGAAAGTAAGTTAAGAAGCACACAAGGCTGAGGAAGGAAGCTGTGGGGCACAGCTGGTCACAGGATAGGCAAAACTGGGTTATATATAGAAAAATCTAGTGCGGATTACCCATATATGGGACAGCTCAAAGCTGGCTATAGTGAGTGAAGTGTATTTATAATTCTCAATCATACTTATAAATGGGAGTAAGCAGAGGTATGGATGACCAAAATTCAAGAAGGTAGAGAGATTTATTTTAGGCAACATTTTGACGGTCACCATCAATTAACTAAAACTTCAAAAGAATAGTTAAAAAAATTTACTTTTCACTAGCTCTGCTGACTTTCAAGGAAAACTGATAATTTGCACTAAAAACATCAAAATGTCAGTGGCAAAAAAGAGACAGAAGAATTATTAAGGGCTAAGTTACAAACAAATAAGATAATCAAGCTTTGACCTAGTTACTAACTGAAATATAAACATCACAATTAATATTCCTGGTACAAGAGGCAACTTAGACATTACTGCAGACAAAATATATTTTTCCTGTCCAGATACATGTCTGGAATCACTAAAGTACCAGAATCTTTTTCCTTAATGATACTAACCATAGAATTGGTAGTATTTAAAGTGGCAAAGGGAAACAGGCTAGGTTAGAGGCTATGGATTATGGACACACTTTTAAAATTCTCAGTGTTCTCCTGGGCGTGTAATAACATATGGAAGCCTCCAGGTGTCTTTGGCTCTACTTATGCAACTTGCAGCATGAAACATGTCTATTACTGACTAATACGCTCCCTCTACCAAGCTGTCATATCAAAAGCACTAAGTTTGAGTTTTTTGGTCTTGTTTTGTTCAGGGTGCAAGAGGATACGGTGCAAAAAAGAAGGTTTTTGTACAGCGAATGTTCAGCTACTTGTGCACTCATAAACTCTACAGTGTGTCATTAAGATTACTGGATTCAAAATGAATAGCCCCTTCCTTTATCCTTGTGGTTGATTACACCAATCATCACTAAAATCCCCAAAATGTTCTAAAATACTCAGACTTCTATATCTATGATTTATCCAAAAGAAATAGATTAAAAAAATAGGTGACATCTTTTTTGACGATCTGTGCAAAGTAAATATTGATGTTTACAATTTTAAAACTATTTCCTTTATACTGAATAACTGTTAAACAGAAACTAAATATTTAAAACTCTCACAACTTTAACTGACTATATAATGTGACCCCTTTAAAAAAAAAAAAAAACAACGCTGAAAATAGTAAGGATAAGACCAAAAAAAAGTCAGCCTTAACTCCCAGTTATTTAACTGCACCCTCTGCTGGTTGTTTAAGGTAATTACAATTTATTGGTAAAGATAGGAAAGGAAAATACAAAAATCAGTTGTTTTGTTAAGATAGTCAGATAAAGGGTAATTCATTTTCCATTCAATTATAAAAACCATATTTGAAAAAAACATATTGCTATATTTTACTTTATCATCTTTAAAAATGCAAAAGTAGGGCTTCCCAGGTGGTGCAGTGGTTAAGAATCCGCCTGCCAATGCAAGGGACTCGGGTTTGAGCCCTGGCCCAGGAAGATCCCACATGCCGTGGAGCAAACTAAGCCCATGTGCCACAACTACTGAGCCTGCGCTCTAGGGCCTACAAGCTATAACTATTGAGCCCATGTGCCACAACTACTGATGCCTGTGCACCTAGACGCTGTGCTCCACAAGAGAAGCCACCTCAAGGAGAAGTCCGCGCTCGGCAACAAAGGGTAACCCCCACTCGCGACAACTAGAGAAAACCCACACAGCAACAAAGACCCAATGCAGCAAATAAATAAATAAATAAATAAAATTAATTTTAAAAAATGCAAAAGTAATTTAGATACATTTACCTATCTGAGTTTTCACTAGTGAAAACGGTCACAAACTCTCTCACGGTAAATTTTCTTTTTACTCTTTGACCAAATGTTGTAGTAGCAAGAATTAAGTTTACTGCTTGCAAACACACAAATAAGAACATAACCAACAAAAACAAACTTGAAAACCTCCAGAATTATATTTTCTGTAGAGTAGGCATTACTTGACTTGTTATCTACCGCAGAGCGTTCAAGTACCTCAATTAAAATGCACGTACAAATGTAGAGTACAAGTTACTGGCACTATGCTAGACCATGGGGAAATAAAACTAAAAGTATAATTTCTGACCTACAGAAAATATATTGTTATGACTCCCATTTCACAGTAAGACATTTCAAGAGATAAACGTATTTCATAGGGAATGAAGTATAAAGCATATAGTTCAATATGGTGTATATATGTAAAAGCTCTCAATCTCCATTAATAAATTATTCTTTTGTATCTATAATGCTTTAAATTGTTTTCTGTGAGGTTTTAATCATATAAAATAGCATATGTAGTCTGAAATACAAAAAGTATCCTACATTATCTAAGGTTCAAATGAAAACGAAGAAAAACATAACATTTGGAAGAATAAACTTTCTTGACCTTAAATGCAACATTAACAAAACCAGTTCTACTCAGGCTGCAGTGTAAATATTACTCAAATACCTCAGAACTTCTTCTGCTTGCCAGGCCGCATCTTCTTCTTCTTCCCATGCATTGGTATTTTCCTGCCAGGTATCTAAGTCACCTAATTCAGGCTACAATAAAACAAAACAAAAAAATCACAATAGTCAAGGGCCATCCTTTTGCCCTGTGTCTTTTCCACTTTCTTACCGCATCCTATACAGGCTCAAATGATTGACCCTGGTTTGCCTGGAACTGAGGTGTTTCCTGAGACTCACGACCTTCCGTACTCAATAGTCCTGGCAAGTCCAGCTTTCTTCCTATTTTATGTTTTAAAGGATATTCCTTTTCTTTTTAACTTTTCTTTTTTTGCCTACTTTAGTTTGGAATAGATAAGAATTCTCTCTATAAGAATGGGGAAAAAAGAGAAAGAAAAAAAAAAAGAATGGTGAGAATAGATATTCTCCCTGTTTACCTCTTTTTTCAGTATGAAGGAGTGAGGGTGGGGGAAAGAGAAGAGACAGACTGATCCCAGGCTGGATTAGAGATGCCTGACTGGACTACTCTGTGCTGGGAAGATGAACTGGAAGAACCAAAGTTTCCAAACTAGCATAGTCATCTCTATTTAAGCACAAGTGATTTTCCAAATTTTTCAGTGGCACTTACTGTCTGGGTCCCAGGCAAAAATGTCAAGTCTGACAAAATTTATTCTTTATTGGAGTACTTCTTCTATATTGTGCTTCCTTTTGCCTGTCTTACTTACTTGATACCATCAGGGTGGCCACAATACCTCCCATTATTCCCTAGGCCAGACCTCTAAAAGTTCACTTTTTCCTTCCACAAACCAATGAAAATGCTCATTCTGGAATGTTTAGCTGGTGGGGAAATAATTACATGTACAAAATAACTGGAACCAAGCTGCGAAGAGATTTATTATATTCACTTTTGAGTACTTATACTTAAAACCAAAATAAAATGTGTTGAATTTTCTGCTCCTAACCATAAATGAGATACCATTCTCTGTTAAAAATTTTTTAAAAAATATTTCTGATTATATGTTTAATATAAATATCTAAAAGTAAACTATGTAAATCAAAGAAAAGGATTTTCAAAGTCACTGAAGCAAAATACAAATTACTCTCTGAAAAAGTTATACCAATTTATCCTCCTGACAGCAGTAGATGGAAGTCTTATTTCCTTGTATTTTTGTCAATAGAAGTAGGTAACTGCCTTCTTTTCTATCTTTGCTAATATGTTAAAATTTAAAAAGGTGTCTTGTGGATCCCTGGTGGTCCACTGGTGAAGAATCCACCTTCCAATTCAGGGGATGTAGGTCTGATCCCTGGTCAGGGAACTAAGATCCCATGTGCCACAGGATAACTGGGCCTGCACACCATAACTACTGAGCTCACTCACCTCACCTAGAGAGCCCTCATTCCGCAAACTACAGAGCCCACACGCTCTGGAACCTGCGTGCCACAACTACAGAAGAGAAAACCCGCACATCACAACTAGAGAGAAGCCTGTGCGCTGCAGCGAAAGACCTCACATGACTCAATGAAGATCCTGAGTGCCACAACTAAGACCCAACACAGCCAAAAAAAAGGGAAAATAAATAAATAAATAAAATGGTGCCTTGTTATTTTACTTTGAATTTTTTTGAGAACTAATAAGTTCAAACTTTTCTTGATGTTATCAGGTTATGTCTATTTCTTATTTGTAAATTTATCCATTTTTCTACTGAGGTGTTTGAGAAACATTTAGATATAAAAAAGGTGAAACTACTAAGACCATAAAAAAAGCAGTGGTATCTGATCCTTTAGTAGAGATGGTCTTCTAAGTAAAAAAGAAAAAGTTGTAATTAACAGATTTACTCCATAAAAACTAAATACATCTGCCCATCAAAAACATCCAAACTAAATTATAAAGCTGATAACAAACTGAAAATTGTAAAAGATGACAGAAAAAAGTTAACATCCTTAGTATAAAAAGAGCTATCATAACAATCATAACAGTACAAATGATAGATTCCAGAAAGAATGTGCAATTTAAAAGGAACTAAATTGTGATATGGGTAGTAAGATATTTTTGGCGTAGAGAGCAAAGTGCAGTAGGTTACCATTCTCTCCTAGGCAATGTCCCTTTATTTCATCTGCTTGGTGGGGAAATACAGGAAACAGCACTGGAAACATTCTCCTTCTACCTTATGTACTTCTTCCAAACTCTTTAAGCTGTTACATGTTTATAACTTTATAATAAGCTAAATTAGTGTTATAATAGCTTATAATTACAGCTAGGTGGCAAATGTACTAACTCACTGAGGAGGTTTGAACCACTTTACCAATATGGAACAAATGTAAAGTTTAAAATTCATAAATATAAAATAAAAAATTAAACATTATGATGCTATACTCTTTTAGAGAAATAACCGTGGTATTATTATGCTCTTGTAACATCATGTAACTGCATAAGAGTTATCAAAATCTGTAATAGTTATGTGTATGGTCATTCATTTAACACTGTGCCTCCCCCATTAGAATGCATTCTTCTGAGGCAAGGACCCTGCCTGTTTTGCTAACTTTCTACATTACCAGCACCTAGGCACAGCATCTGGCATTAGTAGGAATAGTTTTTGATCAATGAATTAAAACATACATAAACATGGGACCCTGAGGTAGAGGGGTCACAGAAGTACCTGTGAAGTTAAAAAAAAAAAAAAGAAAAGAAAAGATAGAAGTGGTGGTTTAAAACTATGTCTGCAAATTCTGACACTCCTTCTTCAAGAGGTAGAGCTTAATTCCTCTCCCCTGTCAGCTGGATTTAGTGACTAGCTCCTAAGAATAAAATAATGTGGAGGAGACAGTGTTTCAATTTTAAGACTAAGTCATAAACATGCATTGTGGCTCCACTCTTTTTCTCAGCAATCATTTGTTCTGGCAAAGTCAGTGGTTACATTGTAAAGAAACTAGAACAGCCACATGAAGAAGTCCATGGCAAGTAACTGAGGCTTTGTGCAACCAACCAGCATTAATCTGCCAGGCAAGTAAGTGAGCCCCTTTGAAATGAATCCTCCAATCCCAGCAGAGCCTTCGGATAACCACAGCCTCAGCTCATGACTTGTCTGGAAACTCATGAGAAACCCTGAGCCAGAACCACCCAGTTTAGTCACCCCTGGATTCCTGATCCACAGAAACTATAGGAGTTTATTGTTGTTTAAGCCACTAAGTATGGGGCTGTTATACAACAATAGATAACTAACGTAATCACGCTATCAATAATTACTAATCAATAATTAATCAATCAAAATATACTTAAAAGCTGGGGTCTGGGGAGGAGTTTGGACAGTGATGTGTTTTAAAATATTCAAAGCTGATTTTCAACCTCCAAGGTTGAAAACCAAAGTAACATACTTTCCTCACTACTTCTGTCCTTAAAAGTGTTGTATTTAAGTCAAATCCATTTTAAGTTAAACCACACTTTAAATGTAAATATACTCTACTATGGAAACAATTCACAACTTACTTAAAAATAACATGCTACTAAGGTTAAATTTTAGTGGTAATCTCTTTAAAGGTCATATTTTTAAATAATATTTTGTCACCACCTTTTATGTATACAATGGACTCTGATCTTAGTATATGATGTAATTTATAATCTCATAAAAGGATAGGATTGGTAACCTCTCTTGATCTGCTAAATCTGTTTCAAAGTCATACCAATACAAATGCTATGTTCAATTCATTTAAATTTTCTTCTTCTTTAAAGAAAATAGAAATGAAAAAAGGCTCTTGCCTAGATACCATTAACATACTTACAGATTGATGAATAAAAGGCATATCTTGTGTAGCTGCCAGTCTACTAGAGAAACCTGTGCTACCATCTGGGATGCCAAAATTTAATGGTTCTCTCTTCTTAATAATGATCTGAAAGATTAATTGAAAGAGAATTATAGGAGCATTTTACACATCACTGTATAAAAACAGACAAATGAATTAACTGACCAAAGCATTTTATAACTATTTAAAATATTCTATCTTCCTTCTTTTAAAATTTACAATGCAAAAAAAAATTTTTTAAGTCTATAAAGAGCACCAAAATTATGAGGCAATTGTCACACAAGTCAGTTACTAAGGAAAATTATATTCTACTTCTTTCTAAAACAATAAATTTTCCTCTTCCTCCTTCTCTTTCCCTACTTTCCTGTGGACCCCCAAAATATAATTAGGCAGTTTTAGTCACTGTATTAAATAAGAACATGTATCATATCCTACCAAAAGTATAACCAGTTCTCTAAGCATGTAAGTATCTATGAATACATTAACTCTTTCAGGCAAGCAGTATTAGTTTTGTAGCTTAAAAGCATTTTCATTCTAACTACTTTACTAAGGTACTATTGTAATATACTCAGTTCCCATTAAGAGCAGCAATAGACTTTCAAAATAAAAGGTACCCATTTACTAAGAAATTCACTTAAAAACTCCTTGAAAAATATACAACTTAATGGGCTTTTCAGCACTGAGACATTTGGACAACTCAACAAAAACTATGATTACAGTATGTAAATGTTATTAGCCTTGAAAAATCTAAAAATAAATGCACAGATGAAACTGGCTGGAAGGTAGAAGAGAGTGAAAAACTCTATTAGAGAATTGTGGAATAAAAAAAGGCTTCATTTTATAAAGTATATTTATAAGAAATATTTTCTATGCTTGAATGAACAAGAAATGGAACTTCAAGGTTTGTTTTTTGGGGTTTTTTTTGGAAATAGCAGGATGACTGATGACGTGGACTGGAATGATAACATTACAATATTTGAAAGGAGGGTAAGAGGGGTAAGGTGGTATGAAATAAACCCCCATTTACCATAGTATGAAGTCAGTGGACAATATCTGTGATTGGTAAATCAAGACATAACAATATAATAATATTGTATACAGATGTGATGAAAAACGCTAGAAGCCCAAGCAGAAAAATCATGAGTGGCTGCTTCTAGGAGGTAGTACTGGTATGAAGAATGATGGGGCAGAAGTGTATTGCTTTTCATTATAAGCTCTTCTATATTCATCGATTTAAAAACAATTTTTAAATGTATATGTACTATTTTGATAAAAAGAAAAAAAAAAGGAAAATACTCAGCCATTGTTCCTTTTTTTAGTAATTCCCTGCATTTTTAAGCGATTGTCTATATAGAACTCAAAAGGGATAAAATAAAGTGTGGATGACTACACAAACCCACAATAGTTACAGTAAGTTCTCAGAGCCTGGCATCAGTCTGATAATGGTATTAAACAGTGGAAACTACTTATCAGTTTGTAGACATCACTAAATTATGAACGCTTTTAAGGTCAGAACTGTATCTTAATCAGCTTACTCTCCATAGCAGAGACTGGAGTCTTGAATCTGACATACAGTAGGATTTCTATAAATGCTTAGATACAATTTTAAAAGACTTGGGGGGTACAATTCACTAGATCTATGTCCAGGTCACTTGAATGATAAACTTCTTTAACATGACAGAAAACACAATTGATAATTAGAAATAGGCTTTCTAACAAATACTAATTATACTAATTTTAATTATAGGAATCTGAAAAGCAGTTTAATAGTTTAATCTCCAAAAGCACAAATCTTTAACATACTTTCTGGGTTTTCCTTATAGTTGGTGTCATGTCCTTAAAATAGTCAGGTTCCAGTTGTTCTAAAGCATTTTGTTGTGTTGCCACATTCCCATTCCCTCCTTCAATCTTTACACTTGTGGGTGCATCTTCATCCCAGGAGGTCCACTCTTCAACATCTGTCTAAATTTATATGACCAATATTGTCAGCCACAGAATTCATCATTTATTAGAAAAATGAGCTTTCTAAAAAACATTTGTTTTTCAAACTTTTTTGACCAATGGGAAAATATAAATTTTACACCACATACCAAAACTAGATCAAAAATTTAAAAGAAGTACTCTGTGAGTTAGATATCCTGTTCTACCCATTAAAAAACAAACAACAAAACAAAAGAAAATGCTTTGAAAATTGAAGTGACTTTAAAACTACAGCCCACAGAAGGAGACTTGGAACTTGCAATCTAACCTTAACAAGGTTTACTGCCTGATAAAATAATAAATAATAACATTCTTTACAGCATTTAAATAAGATGGAGTCCCAAACATAATATTCAAAATATCCATGAAACAACCTCCAAACAAAGAAATCAAGAAATCTCAACTTCAATGGAAAAAGTCAATCAACAGACACCAACCCCAGGATGATATACATGTTGGAAGTATCTAAGACTTTAAAATAGTTATTATAAAAATGCTCCAATAAGCAATAGCAAACACTCTTAAAACCAATGAAAAAAACCAGAAAATCTCAGCAAAGAAACAGAAAATAAAGAACAAAACAAAAATTTTAGAATAAAAAAATTTAATATTAACAATAAAAATCCTGACCCTGACTACCAAATTAATGTCATGACATACTAATTGTCTGCAATCCAGTTTGAAAAATACAGTTCTGGAATACTCATTGAACATTCAAAAAAAAAAATTACCTGTTTAGGAACTGATGAATAATCAACTGTAGTTGGCAAAGTTATTTGGTCTCCACTTAATTTCCGTCCTCTGCCAGATCTAAAACAAAAATGAAATAATTTATTTCAAGAAACTACCAAAACAAGCATGGGTAAAAGCACTATGGACAGTAACTTAAGGCTTATAAAAGAATGTCTTTTTCAATTTTTGAGTTATTTATTTTAATAATTAACAGTTGTTCATTAAAATATGAAAAGAAAAGGCTTGTATCAGATATCTTTTAAATATTTTAAAACTACTGGACAGGGTAACACAACTGCTTTTTGGCTTAGGGTTCAGAATTATAGTCAAATTTAGGAGGAAGATAAAGCCAAAAACAAAAACGCAAACTGGTTTCAAACCATGCTCCTGAGAGTACTGTGAATTCTGTAAGTGAAGCTGTGGGATACCTATGCTGTTTTAACCAGGGTGGCCTGGATTTTGTCTTACATAGCTGGTTTCTTATTAAGATTACTAATGAACTATTAAAAAGTTTGAAAATCACTGGGTCGAACTATAAACTGAACCAGTAAGTTTTAAGGGTTGGTGGGAAAAGTACTATATTAAACAAGATAGGTAGTCACAGAGTTGTTAAGAGCATGGCCTATGGGATCTGTGTAAACCATGGTTTTCAATGTTACTTCTATTAATTATGAATCTTGTTAGAATTACCTATCTCTCAGTCTGAGTATCCTCATCTGTAAAAGGCAGGTATATTCAAACCTACCTTTGCAAGGTTGTTGTAAGGATTTAATTGACATATTTAAAGTAGCTAGACACTAGACTGTGCCTGCTTTTTAGTAAGACATTAAAAAAGGTAGCTATTATAAATGATTAGTCCCTTGCTTCATTTCAAATAATCTATGAAGCATCTGCTTAGAGCTAGTTGGTAAAGTCAGCTAAGTTTAGAAATTATTCTTTATTTGTTTAAAGGGTGAATAAAAAAGTAATACAGTCTACTACTAAATTTATGATGTAAACTTGGTATTTTAGAACACATGATCTACGTTCCTTCTGACAAGAAAAGCTTATTCTAACCAAGGGTCAGTTTTCTTTAAAACCAAACATACAATCAATCCTAAATATATTTACATTGACAAGAGAAGTTTATAGTGACAACAGAAATGACCTTAATATTTTTAAATCAAATGCAATGTCTTATACTAAAAGTAATCTATATTCAACAAAAGTTTTAGAAAATAATAGATACAAAGAGAAAAACACCTATAATTTATCACCACTGTTAAAACACAACTACTTCTTTCAACCTCTGGCCTCCTGGCATTAACACCCATTCTCATCCTGCTTTAACCTAGTTTTTTTCTGTCCGTGCTACTTCTAGCAATAAATTCAATGCCTCTTAATCCTCAGAGTTTTACAAAATGGTCATTTAGCAGATCTTACATTTCCTAGCCTCCCTTACAGCTAGATGACTAAGCTCTGGACAGCAGGCTGTGAACAGAATTGTATGTAACTTCTAAATCACATTCACTAAAAAAAAGGAGCTAAATGCCCTCCATTTTCTATTTTATTCTATCCTACTCTTACTGTGTCAATACTTTTTTCACAGTACTCCTAGGCCAAAAGAAATACCTAACAGTTCCATTGATTAAGTAGTTAGGCCCAAACAATTTAATACTTATGTATGTCCTATCTGCTTAGCAGCCATTAGAAAAAAAAATACATATGAATTTAAAGAAAAAGTAATATTTTGATTTCATTCTTTAATAACCACAATTACTTACTAATGGAATGTGTGTGCCTGTTGGCTACTACACAGCTTCTTAAGCCTTGGAATCACCCTCATTTTCTGTTCCATATTAATTTTGGTTCAGTACTTGCTTTTAATTACAACTGAAGATCCTAGCTTTGCAAAGATAGGTCCCCCAAAATAGAAGTAAACAAAAACTTATGTCAAATATTCAAGAACATCATCAAAAGTTATACTGCAGGAGCTAATGTTGCAAATGTGAACTACCTTAAGCCAACAGTTTGCTTAGTGTTTAATAGAGACTGACTACCACATTCACTGTGTTTTGTTGGAAAATTTAAAGTATCCTATGGTACCCCTGTGAGTGTAATGCGAGCCCTGAAGTGCCTTGGCATACAGTTTAGGAACTATAGTTCTAGGGTATGGTAGTATGACAAAATAGAAGGAATCCGAGTAAGAAAGACTTACTGAAACAGAAGGACTTACCTACCCTGGACTACCTATACATTCTGGAATATTATCTAAGAGACCAAAAAAAACCAAAAAAACCACCACACTATTCTGTTTGGGGTTTCTCTGTTAATATAAAAATAACACTCATAATGTAGTATGTAAAGAAATACCGATGCCTAATTCTACCTAATAATAAAACAATAACATACATAAAAACTTTCTGATGATTATAACAATGAAAGTTGGTTTGCTTATCTGTGAAATCTACAGTACCAAGAATGTTATTTTCATGGAAGATGTAAGAATTTGAAAGAACTGAACCTCTACTTTCTAGATATGAAAAAATATATAAAAATCTGAAAAAAATACTAGAGATTAATGAATGAATACTGCAATCAAGATATTTAGCTTAAATATAACATGCCCTGCCTTTTTGTAGTTATGAAGGCACCCAAAATCAGCGAGACGATAACCAGGTCAATTTGAACATAAAATTTCTTTACCTGCATATTAATCTCTTTAGGAATGAGAATACTGTTGCCAGGCAGGTACAAAATTTAAATAACCGAAACTGTGTGATAGCCATGGTGGGAATCAAAACCTGTGGATAAAAGCACAAAAATAAATGCATTAAGGTGATTTCATAAGCTACACTTGTGTTCTGAAGTCAACCTGAAAAGTCCTATTATGAACTGTAAAAATCAGACATATTTTTTACTTTCCTTTAGAAAGCACAAATATAACACAATAAACTTAAAACTTAAAATGTATATCATATTGAGAAGAAAGTTTTGAAGAGTTTTCAGTGGTTGAGAGGAAAAAATCCTTTTCAAAATATTCTCAGAATGGCTTTTTAAATTGTACTTAAATTATCCATTTACAATTTATTTATAATTGTTTTCTATTAAAAAATGAAAAATCAAAAAAATATAAAACAGTATATACTGAGTCTTCTGTACCTTTTGATATATGAATCATATGAACATAGTAAAACTATTCAAAATATTTTTAAACTTTTAACTTCTAGATAGGTACATTTTATCACACCCATTTCATAGGTGAGGAAATTAAGAGAGGTCAAATAACTTAAGGGCACTTAGCTAATAAGCTGGAAGTGAACTATAGAGATCTTCCAGTCCAGTGGTTCACACATATTTAAAGAAATAATGATAACTGGGCCCACCCCTAGTATATCAATTAAATATGATTTAATTGATTTAAATGTACTGAGGGGTAAAGTCCAATTATAACTAATAAGCCAAAAAAGAAAATAGAAGATACTCAATAGAAAAGGCAACAGAAAACAAGGTAAAGGGAAACAAATATTAGATAGGACAACAAACAGCAAGAAGACAGAATTAAACCCAACTGGATCAATAATCTCATTAAATGATAATTTAAAGCCAGAGATTCTTAGATTGGATAAAAAAGGAATTATATTGTTATATGCTGCCTACAAAAAATGTACTTTAAATATAAAAACACAAATAGGTTAAAAGCAAAAGGATGAGGGAAAAATATACCATGCTAACTAATCAAAAGAAAGTAAAATTGATTATTTCAATGTCAGAGAGTAGATTTTTAGGGAAAATAATATTAGCAGGCATAAAAATGTTCATTTCATAATGATAAAGGAGTCAGTTAATCAAAAGTACATAACAACCCAAAACATACATCCCTAACAACAAATTATGCCAATATCATAGAAGAGAGGTGACATTACTGTAAATAAGAAGAGGATATTGAGAAAATATTATAACTTTGCGCTTATATTTGACAAGATGAAATGGACAAATTCCTTGAAAGAAACAATTTATGAAAGCACAGCAAGAAGAAATAGATAACCTGGAAAATCTCTGTATTTATTAAAGAAATTGAATTTGTAGTTAAAAATCCCCCAAGCCGAGATGGTTTCATAAGTGAATTCTATCAAGTACTTAAGAATACCAATTCTACACAAGCTGCTAGAAAACTGAAGGAGAGGGATTATTTATCAACTTACTCTTTAAGGCTAGCATTACACTGATATTAATCCAGACCAAAGACATTACCAGAAAAGAAAACTAGAGACCAGTATCTTATGAACAGACACAAAACTCCTGAAAAACTCACAATCAACCAGAAAAAGAAGGGAACTTTCTCAACCTGATCAAGGACATTATGAAAACCTATAGTAACACGAGACTTAATGGTGAAAAACTGGACACATCCCACCTATGATTATGAACAACACAAGCACATCTGCTTTTGTCACTTCTGCTCAACACTGTAGCAGAGGTTCTGGTCAGTGCAATCAAGCAAGAAAAGGAAATAAAAGGCATTCAGATCGGAAAGGAAGAAGTAAAATTGTATAGTCTATGCAGAAAATTCAATGGAGTCTATAATCAACTGTATTTTTATAAGTTAGCAACAAACAATCACAATCTAAAATTTTAAAAAATTTATGAATACAGAAAACATGAAGTACTTAGGGACAAATCTAATGAAAGACATATTGGAAACTATAAAGTATTGCTGAGAGAAATTAAAAGACCCTTATTAACTTATTTCAGGGCTCAGAGACTTGATACTGTTAAGATATCAGATCTTCCTAAACTGAACTAGAGATTCAATGAAATCCCAATCAAAATCTTAGCAAGCTTTTTTCTCTAAAATTTGATAAGCTAATTGTAAAATTCATGTAGAAATGCAAAGGACCTATAATGGTCAAAACAATGTTGAAAAAGATCAAAGCAGAAGAGCTAATACTACCTGATTTCAAGATTTGTTATAAGCTACAGTAATCAAAATGGTGTAGTACTAGAGTCAAGACTGATAAATAGATCAATGAAACAGAAAGCAAGGTACAGAAATAGACCCACAAAATATGAACTGAAATTTATGAAGATGTGAAGGCCATTCAGTGGAGACAGTCTTTCTGATAGAGTGCTGGAAAAACTGGATATCCATGTAAAAAGAAGCCACCCAACCCCAAAAAACTTCAATCCATATTTCATACCATTTACAAAAGGTACTCAAACTGGATCACAGACGTAAATATAAAACCTAAAATACAAAACTTCTAGAAAAATAAAATTGGACAAAATCTTTGTGACCTGGGTTAGGCAAAGATTTTTTTTAGATATGACACCAAAAGCACAATCCATTTTAAAAAAATGGATAAACAGGGTTTCATCAAAATTTAAAACATCTATACTTCAAAAACACTGTTAAGGGAATAAAAAGACAAGCCACAGACTGGGAGAAAAATCTTTGCAAAGTATATATCTGATAAAGAACTTGTATCCAGAATATATAAGAACCTCTCAAAACTCAGTAAGAAAACAACCTAATTTTTAAAAAATGGGCAAAAGGTATGAATAGACACTTCATCAAAGAAGATACACAATGGTAAATAAGTACATAAAACAATGGTCAACATCATTAATTATCAGAGAAATGCAAATTAAAACAACACTTAAAAAGCATTACACACATGTTAAAGTGGCTCAAATTAAAAATACCAAGTATTGTCAAGGATGTGGAGCAACCATAACTCTCATACACCGGTCGTGGGAACATAAAATGATACAGCCATTTCGGAAAACAACTGGCAATTTCTTACAAAGTTAAACAAACATGTAGCATATGACCCAACCATTCTACTCCTAGGAATTTACCCAAGATAAATGAAACCATACACCCATTCAAAAACGTGTGGCTTTTGAATAGCAGCTTTATTTTTAATAGCTTCAAACTGGAAACAACCCAAATATACATCAACAGGTGAATGGATAAACAAATTGTGGTATATGCATAGAATACTACTCGGCAATAAAAAAGAATGAACTACTATTGCTTGCTCAATGTAATTATGCTGAATAAAAGAGGCCAGACAAAAAAAGAAATATATACTATACGACCCCATTTATTTAATAAAAAAAAACTACAGAAAATGCAAATAAATCTCCAGTGACAGAAAATAGATCAGTGTGCCTTGTGCCTTGAGATTGGGCAGGAAGGGGTGGGAAGGATGGATTACAAAGGAGCGTGAGTAAGCACTTTTGGAGGTACTGGATATACTTACTATTTTGATTGTGGTAATGGTTTCAAAGGAGTGTGTGTACTAACTAAAACTGATAAAATTTTACATTTAAAAAATGTGCAGTTCATTCTGTGTCAACCGTAGCTTGAAAATCTAGTAGAAACAATCTACTCTAATAAGACATTTTTTTAAACAGTATTATTTCACTTACAAGTTTTCAGATTCTGATTAGAATCTTAAAAGAAGTCATTTATACCTTTATCGTGTATTGATCATTTGTAACTTTTTATGGAGAGCCAATTTTCGGTAGGAAACTAAGTCAATTAGTAACAAGAAACATATTACAGAATTTCTCCAGGAATGGAACTCCCATTTCACAGCAGCATTTCAACATACCATAATAGCTAACTCTTAATCTAATACAAACTTTCTTAGTGCTTTACATGTAATAACTCATTTAATGCTCAGAACAACCCTATGAAGGACGGAAGGCAAGAAGTATTTCAGACAGGGAAACCAAGGCACAGAGGGGTTAAGTAACCTGCTCAAAGACACAGAGCTGTTAAGTTACAGAAGTGGAATCTGAACCCAGGGAATCTAGTTCTAGTGCTTGAGTCCTAAAAGATCACACTCATACTGCCTCCCTATGGTTAAATCAAAAGATATGATTTATACAAAAGAAACGCTAAGGAACTGGGAACTAGTTACAGTCGCGGCAATGACAGGAGAAAAAAAATTCTCAAAAATGGTAAAACAGGTATTATCTTGCTAGCCTTTTAAACATGGTCATTATTTCCAAATATTTCTTTACACATTTTAGTCACCTACACCATATATGTACTACATGTATTAGCCTAACAATCACTACTTTAACTATTTCTTAAAATAAGTTTTGGTGTAAGTTAGAATTAAATATATTAAGTAATCATAAATTTCCTCATTCAGAGTCTCAAAGTAAATACACAAGAAGGAAAAGGAAACTGAAATGTGTTAATTCATGAGACATGGTTATTTTTCCACTATCGAGGTAGAGTAGATCACACGTTAAATCAAGTCACAAGAAATTACAGGTAGGGCTTCCTAGGTGGCGCAGTGGTTAAGAATCCGCCTGCCAATGCAGGAGACACAGGTTTGATCCCTGCTCCAGGAAGATCCCACATGCTGCGGAGCAACTAAGCCCATGCGCCACAACTATTGAGCCTGCGCTTTAGAGCCTGTGAGCCACAACTACTGAGCCCATGTGCTGCAATTACTGAAGCCCATGCACCTAGAGCCCGTGCTCTGTAACAAGAGAAGCCACGGCAATGAGGAGCCCGCGCGCCACAACGAAGAGTTGCCCCTACTCAGCACAACTAAAGAAAGCCCGCTCACAGCAAAAAAAGACCCAACACAGCACAATAAAATAAATTTATTTTAAAAAAAAAGTAGAGCTGTATGTTCTGTCTACTCAAAACTGAAATGCTGGCTTGTTTTTTAAAATTATCTTATATGGTATAAGATAAAAAATGAAATTTATAAATATAACATAAATATTAAAATCTCCCTGGATAAATACACCATCAGTGTATTAATATGCTGTTTTAAAATGTATTTCATGTGGATTAAAGCAGAGAGCACTGTTTTGTTTTCAATTACTAGATATGAACAATAACTTCCTAAAGACTTGAAAATAGCACGTAATAGTTTTCTCAACTAGTAAGATATTACACTGATTGGTTAAAAATTACACAGTAAAAAATGGTGGTCATCTCTGATAGGGGGATGGTATTGAAGCATGAGGGAACTAAGATCTATATCTCAATCCGAGTGGTTAGCAACAACAGTTTACTGTATACACTGCTTGTGCACTATACTTTAATATAAAAGTTCAAAACAGAGCAAAACAAAAATAATAAAAGTAAAACAAAACCAGAAAGCAAGGAAAATGTAGTTAACTTTTGCAGTACCTGATCCTAAACTGCTCTGTAGAGCCACTACTGCCAATCCCTTCTAAAGAAGGGCAAAACACTTTCTACTTTTAGGGTTAGAAGGGTAGAAAGGACTAGCAGACTCTTTTCAGTAACAAGAGTAACAAAAGTCTCCCTTATTAACGCTCATGCATTTTGTACATGTGCAGGTTATATCTCCATATGAGCTGAATGATTTTCTGAATGCCTATACCTGGAGTTGGCCTACTGATTAAGATGATAAAAAGAACAGTGACTCTACAAGAAATCGAACGAAGAAAACATTAAGAATTTCACTGCTCAAGTAACTTAAATACTTGTCAAAAACATCCCCAAACAGTGGTTTACTAAGATTCAAAAAATGCAACAATTTTGACTCCTCCTTACCTTTATCCTGTTACATGTAACCTGCCAAAAAGACCTAATTCCATTTCCTAATACTGCACATATTCTTCCCTATTTCCATTGCAATTTCCCTAGCATAAGCCTTGATGACTTCTTGCTGAACTATTGCCAAGTCTTCTTAATTTCAGTATTTTTCTCTTACTGCACCTATATTTTCTATTTTGCACCATAGTTATTTCTATATACTGTATTCATCCTGCACAATCCTTCCCGTGAGGATCTTGCTCATGTTACCTCCAGTTACTATTTGCAAAATAAGACCTGAAAGAAAGGTTTGATTGCTTCATTATGAGTAGAATGATCTGAACAATTAAGACATGAATAAAAGCTTCATTTTAAAGCTGATATGTCAAGAATAAAACTCTCAACCAAAAGAAAGCAAACTTAACTAAGTGAAGATTTAGCCGAAACTTTCAGAAACATTATAAACAAAAAAAGATAGCTAGAAAAGAGACTGTAGAGGATGTGGTTAGGGAGAAAAGGGGAAAGAGTTGAGGTGATCCTCTGTCAGGATGTTTTGAAGGGAGAAGACATTTACTATTTAAGGACTGGGGAAAAGAGTTAGTCTCAGGATTTACATAAAGAAGGAGCTGAGAGTAAGTTTCATATAGAGCCTTGGTAACAATGTTCATCACCCTGCCACAATATTGCTACGTGTCATTGTTCAATAAGTATTTGTCAACTTGACTGACTTTAATGGCAACTAAAAATAAAATTTAAAATTTTGTTCCAACAGTAAATCAGCAAGTGGGACTATCATTGACACCAGAATAGAATTCTCTCCCTAGCAATTAAGAAGAATATCCTCATTCTGTGGGAAATTTGCTTCTGTGATTAATAAGAAAAAATTAATATTCACTGACCAGCTACTATGTGCCAAGCACTCTCTAAGTATTATCTCACTTAACTCATAAAACCATCTTATGAGATAGCTATTACTGTTCTCTTTTTATAAAACTGAAGCAGAGAGTAAGGTCATGTTTCCATGTTCCCAGACCCAATGATCTAGATTCAAACCTAGGTCTATTTAATTTAAAAGCCAAGAATACTTCACTAACAATAAACATTCCTAGTAATTCAATGATGGTATTATAATTTCCAAGATAAATTTTCCAACCAATTGTAACTGAAATGGGGGAAAATGCAATCAAGTTAAACATCAAGCAACACTTTTGATTTTATCAATTACACTGATTTGAAGGTAGGAATATTCTTTGTGACCCATGCTACTTAATGTTCCAATCCAATTCAATACACACACACACACACATACACTCTTAGCACCTACTGTGTAAATGGATACCACCCTGGGTGATGGGAAATACTACTGACCCAGTATACAGAAACCCTGTGTTCGATGCTCAACTGTCACAAACTAGTGACAACGCAAGGGACTAGGGATGCTGGACTTCACCAGTCTTGTTCAGTTGGTATTTCTAGGTCTTAGCCAATGCCAAGTATACAGTAGGTACTCAAATATTTGTTGAATGAAAGGAAATTCTCATTCCTTGAGTACTCAACATAGTTCTAGACAATGTATATTTTATGGCCTCACTGGAATCCTAAAGACAAACAGAAGAGGTGAGTTTCACTATTCCCATTTAGCAGATGAGGCTCAACTGCCAGTGAAGCTCACATTCACCCACCCAGAAGTTAAAGAGACTGACCCCAAAGCCCAAACTTTTCCCACACCACATCCCATTTAAGAAACCTCTTCTTTAATTTTACACTCATTGCCTCAGCTGATTTTTGAAATGCTCTCTAGATCACCAATCTGAGAAGTACATATCTTAAGGCTACCTGCATTTTGACTGTGTCAAAATACTTTTTAGAACTAAGGAAAACTAATATAATCTAATTTTAAAATTAAAATTTCCTTAAAAATTACTACAAAAATACAAAAACTTGAGATATAGCAGAAACAAAGTTCAGAACCATGAAGCAACCTAGCCTCAGGGCTTTTGGACAAAGGACATCTCTAGGAAATCAAAATAAATGACTGCTTGGCTACGTCAGGTGAAAAAGATTCACCTACAATTTAAAAAAGAATGCTGCAAAACTGAAAGATTAAATGTATCTTTCTTCCCTGTAATTCCATGTCAACTGCTGGGGAGATCTTTTCAGTAGAATCACTACATCACAAATCGTTAAATAAGCTAAGCCAAAATCTATGTTGGTACACCCTAAACAAGTCACCAATTGCTGTATTTCTAAAACGGTATTTTTGTATTTTTTAATACCAAAATTTGAAACACCATATGATCTACTACAGTACAGAACATCCTCAAATTAAGTTTGTAACACTCTGATGTAGGTTAAGGTATATCACAAGGCTCCAAAAATAAAACCACCTGACCTCACTTAAATTTGAAAAACCAAAGTTCGTCAGCTGCAAGAGAAGGGGAACTAGAAGTAGAATGTGAGAGCGGGTTGTAAAGTCGAACACTGGACCATCTCCGGCAACTCAAAGTCAGGCCCTCAAATACCACTGAGGCATTTACAAAGGCAGAGTAAAGTCTCCTGACAGGCTCAATAGGTACGAGTTTCATGACTAAAATGCTTTAACTTCGGATTACCCACCTGAAACTGACTGATGAAAACAAAAAAATCATACCCACTATACAGATGCGAAAAACGCCAGGAGCGTTTTCAGGTTACACAATCCGACGCCATACGTACGGCATTTGGTGCCAACGCTCTGGATTGCTCCAAGTGGGTGCCGGGTGAGAGGAGATTTGGATTTTGGAAAAATCTGTCTGGGAAGGAGCAAGGCCTGTAGAGGAAGGGCAGGAAGAACGGGCAAATTTCCCTGCGCAGGGCGGACCTGGGGACTCGGGGGACTCCGGGTCAAAGCCCCGCAGGCCGGTCTCCCACCCGTGAGCCGGCATGGTGAGGGCTGCACGCCCAGGGCCCGCTCCGAGTCACGGTTCCCTCACCCCAGAGGTCACCCTGACCCGGAAACAGTACACTAGAGTGGCAGTCGGCCTCCGTGGGGGGAAACCGAGAGGAGGGGAGAAAAGGAAGGTGGGAGGGCGGGAAGTGCGGGGCTAAGAGGAGGGCTAACTGGGGAAGAGCAGAGGAAATCCCCCGCCTCCAGGACCCGGGTCCGGATCGGGATGGGGGGTATGGGGGAGGGAAGCCCCTCGAGGGCGCGCGAGCCGCACACACTCACCTGCCCCTCCCCCTCCCCGCCAGCCCGGCGGAGGCTCCGAGCTGCCGCGGGTCGCGCGCGCACACAAGGCGCGCGCACGCGCACTGCCGGTCGCTTCCTTGAGCTCGCGCTCCGTCGGTTCACTCCCAGCCCCGCTCATTCAAAGCCCGGCGCGCGCTCCGTTTCAGCCGCCGCTGCCGCCGCGCAGCTGCCATAGCCGCCCCCTCCTAGCGAGACCCTCCCCCAGTCCCACCTCCTGCCCCTCCTCCTTCGCCCTCGAAGGCGGCTCTCAGTAGTCCCAAGCGCTCGCTTCCGCACCCCCGGCGTCGGGGCTGAGAGCCAATGAGCGTTGGGGGGCGGGGCCAGCGGCGGCGGCCGGCGTGGCAGCTGCCGGGGTTTGGTCATGAGTAGGTTTTTTGTGACCGTTGCTGGCTGTGGCGACTGTTCTTTCGCGAAGGGCCTTGGCTCGTTCTGTGTTGCTCTATACATAGTGCCTCCTGGTGGCACGGTGGTTAAGAATCCGCCTGCCAATGCAGGGGACACGGGTTCCATCCCTGGTCTAGGAAGATCCCACATGGCGCGGAGCAGCTAATCCCAAGCGCCACAACTACTGAAGCCTGCCGGCTTAGAGCCTGAGCTCCGGAGCAGGAGAAGCCACTGCACCGAGAGTGCCACACGCTGCAACCAAGAGTAGCCCCTGCTCACGGCAACTAGACAAAGCCCGCGCGGCCAAAAAATATATAAATAAAAAATTTTAAGTTAAAAAGTGGCACTTCACTGTGTCCCTGCATTTGTTCTTTGCTTGTTTACCGAGCTATCCAAACTAAGGTGTTCATTTTCTGTGGCTCTCTTTTTGAAGCCTGAGTTTTTTGTTTCTTTTCAGCCTGAATGTTCTTAAAAGGCTAGGATCCTATGCTGTTGTAGGTAAGGGGCCCTCAGAAAAGGATCTGCTCCACTGTTGTGAAGTGACTGGTGAGGGAGGTTAGAAGTTTACATGGTCAAAGATTGAAAGCCGTTCATGCAAATTGTTCCCTGACCAGCCTTTTTTCTACCTCTTTTTTGGCTACAACTACCTTTGTTCTGTCACCCTGAGCAGCACTTACCCATCCACTTAACTTTCTAGTACCTCAACCCCCTCCACCCCACCCCAGTCTGCACCACATTTCTATTAATAATTTAACTTATCTTCAGGAGGGGAAGAAAGAATGTTGATGCCTTGGCTCTGGAATTATTCTGTGTAAACTTGAATAAGTTATTATATCCCTAAATTTCAGTTTTCTCATCAGTAAAATGGCCATAATAGTGCCTACTTCATGGCCAATGCTTACAAAGCTCGGCGCATAGCAAATCTTAAATAGAGCTGTTACTACCTGCTGCTACTACTAAACTACCACTAAATCGTTCCCAGCAACTACAGCTCCGTAAGTCCACTTGACCCTCAACAGTCCTTTAAACACCTGTTCTATCCCTTAATCTCTTCAACTGCCTAAATTCCAATAATTCAAAATTTCTAGAATTTTTTTGGATTCCCCAAATCCAACAATCCAGACTAGTTTACATCTTGATATGAACATGTTTTCAAAAGGCTTTTCCTTAGTGACTTGTATCTTTGCTTCAAGTTATTATATCCATATGGTATTTTCTTCGTTTTAAAAAATTATTCCTGTCTTCTTTATTGAATTTTCCACTTGCAAATGAGACAAAACAAAAAGAACATATTTTTCTAGAAACAAGTAGTGAATACTTGCTTTCTAGCACAGTAACAAAACAAACAGAAAACTTCCTAAAGACTGCAAACTTAAAATTTACTTTAAAAATACCTATAAAAGAATATTTAAAAATCATCTTTAGTTGTTGAGTAATAATCCCATAATTGGGGATGATAAGTGCCAGTAATTTGGGGTCTTGCTTGGGGACCACTCTTGGCAGTGTGCAAGTCCTTTTCTCTGCCCAAGGCTTGGGTGGGGTGGGGGAGGAGGACCACCAAATGTCAAGTGGGAGGAGCATAACGGATATAACCTGATACATGAAATATCTCGTTTTGGATTGCCTCTCTTTCATGGGGTACAGGTAATTCTACCTTCTCTGTGTCAGGACCATTTTGCTCACTTTAAGGCTTCTGATTTGCCTGCCCAATCCCCAATCACCAGCTTGAATTTTTCCTTCCATCCGCTTCCAACACACCACTTTCTCTCCCAGTTCAAAGCCTGGTTAGTCTTCCTTGTTCTGAGTTCTCCAGCTGGCTCTGAGCAGTGTCCTGTCAATTGACCTCCCATCCCTGTCTGGGAGGTAGGGCAGGCCTTGCAAACACAGCCCAGGGCTTCCAGATAGTCCCCAACTCAGTTCCCTGGCTTTTTACTAAAGGGATGGTTTTTTCCTTAAGCACAATTTTACGCCCGCTATTTGCCTTGGATATTAATGGCTTTTTATTGATAAGCAGCTGTTCACGGTTGAATACAGATCATAAAGTCACATTCATTTCTTGATCAAGCAAAACAAAGCCTTGCAGCTTATAGAGTGACAGTTTTGAACAGATACAGTTGAAAGCAAAGGATTATCTGGTGATAATTTTAAAGGATTGATTTACTGATCTTTCTCTTCTGGAGAATTTTGCTTGTTTTCAAAATAGTACATTTTAATATTATGGAAAACCATAATTTATTTTTTAATATCCATAATCACCATTTAATAGTTAGGATCAATTGCTTAATAGAGAAACCAAAAACCCTGAAGCAGTTTTTAATTTCTTTTCTATTAAAGGAAAATTAACATTCAGTGAAGCATTTAAATAAATATTTTTCATCATAATTATTTCTATCGCATATCTTCAATTAGGAGTGATTTTTGTTGCTAAATACAGGAAGACCCAAGGTTTAAGAATAATTAAGAGTTAACCAAGTCCTTTCAGAAGATTCCTGCCTAGGAATGGAGAAAAATAATCCGTGTCTTTTATTAGAAATGGATTTATATGAAAAAATGGGGTGAACTCTTCACTCATGTTTCAGTGTTGAGGTTCAGCAATGTAATCTCTTGGCACTGTCCATATTGTTATTAGAGCTATAATATAGTTCAGCTATATTATGAGTTAAGTAGACTTGATCTGAGTGCACCTGGCAATCTAATGCCATTTATTATTTCTAATAGTAAATGTGTTGAGAGTCATTCAACCAATGTAACATAACAGTTTATAGCATGATTTGTCTTGTATGTGAATTGAAAATTTAAAATAAAGCAACACTGAATCAACAATGAACGCCTACATTCTGCTACAGGATGACAGACATTGTGGCTTTGATCTTGAACAAGTTTGAGCCTTTTCTCACCTGCAAAATTAGGTTAATAATTCCTGCCTTACCGATTTATTTTGCAAAGTAAGCGGCATAATGTATTTGGAAATGTGTTGGAAACAAAGCAATAAAATCAATGAAAGCTTTTAGGTGTACAGGTTTATCCTCTTCAAGTCTCTAGAATCTTCTTTTAGTTCACAGCAAGGAATAGTGTTTCCAAGAGAAACAGAGGTGAATTTACTGTCATCAGCAAGCAGAAATAGACATATTTATTAGTAACACATTAAAAAGGGGGAAAGAGGAGGGAACACTGAGCTTTGAAGCTACTCTCTGAGGTCACCCCCCTCCCCCACCTCCTTTGCCTCCTTTGCTTTAAAGACATAGGGTGAAAGAGCAGCTAGTAGAACAAAAGCAGCTACAACCCTACCCTTCCCTCTCCATGCTTTTTCTCACTACTCACTGGATATTTTTCTCATAATAGTATCTGTTGCCAAATTTTGCCCATTTTTTCTTCTCAGTGTCTATTATTTTAGCACACCAGGGTTATCATAATGATCTTCAATCCTCTCATTCAGCTCAGCACTTCACTGCACGATTAATAGAAATATTTTTCAAGCACATACTTCTTCATGCTACCGCTCCTGTTCAAAATAGAGATTTGTTGTTGTCCATTAACGCAGATTCACTTAGGAAGATACATGTCTTGATTTTTTGTGTTTTGTTTTGTTTTGGCCACACTGCTCTGCTTGTGGCATCTTAGCTCTCCATCTGGTGCCCCCTGCTGTGGAAGCACTGAGTCTTACTCACTGAACCGCCAGGGAAATCCCTTGACTGTTGCTTTTTAATCTCTTAATTTCGAAGTGCTGCTCTCAGATCCTTCTCTGACCACCCCCGGCCCTTTAAAATATTAGATGCATCAGCAGTTCTTGTTAAAGATATTTGTCTGTATATGATGTACATTTCATACAGTGAAAATTACTCCTCCTCACAATGAAATATGTATTTCTTGCTCTAATTTTTATTTGAAATTAAACCCTTTATAAGTGAGAATTAAATCCATATTATAATCATCCTAGAAGTTTTCAGTATAGAGTCCTTAATTTGTTTATTTTCTCTCTTCCTGGGGAGAATTTACATGTATGAAGGATCATCTGCTTAAATACATAAATTTCTCTGATGAAAACCAGGGGATAATACTCTTGCCACATAGCCAGACACACTCATAAGTATCTTGCCCAAAAGGAATTATTTTTTTCTGTGCATAGGCACAGAGCCCATTACCACGGCAACCGTAACTAGTGGTCTTTAACTGGGTGTGAATTTTATACACTGTTATTTGAAATGTTAAGGCAGTAAGTCAGGATAAAGTGCAATTTCCATAATATTTTGGTAGGATTTCTTTATCTCAGAAATCTTACAGAGGAAAAGTTTCATCATGCTGTCTATTCATTTGCTTTATTAAACAGTTTACTCAACACTTACCATGGGCACACGGTGTGTTAAGCATGTTAGAGGAGTCAAAAGGACACACAGCCCTTAACTGAGAGGAATTTCTCTAGTAAAATCGGCTTGTCAAGGGTAAACAGAATTCCTGGAAGAACAGTTTTTCCCAAGGAGCTTTCTAGTTTTAGCATGATCTGATTATAATAACTAAAGTAGTGTATCATAGCCTGCGAGTAGTGTGGTAAGAGGTTTGTAGCTGGGCAGACTGCCTGAAAGTAGTAAAGTATCAATACCTACTATAACCCTGACATCAGGCCCCTTCTTTTTTGGTCTTACACATTGAGTCTGTAGCTACTGTCTGTGGAGGCAAAGTTGGCAGGGATAAATCTTTGTTTCTTTCGCTGGAGATTGGACACTTCTTGTCAGCTGGTACCAACCTGAGGAAGCTGAAAATGCCCACTGATGAAAATGAAAGAAGGGTGTGACCTTCCAGTGGTTTCTGATGGGTTTCCCAAACCAAATACAACATGGATTCAGATCAAGGTTTCAGCATCTCTGTTTTGGAGGATACAGATAATACCTTCAAAGATGTATGAGCTATTTGATAGAATTTCCTTGCCCTGGAATTGTATCTACCCACCTTCCCCTGTAGGAAGGATGAATTCCCTGTTCTCTTATTCCTTTCATGTTTTGCCACCTCAGGAATCTGATGAAACCAGGATATATATGTTAGGATTAGGACTCTGGCTGAGTAGCAGTGAAACCCTGAAAGAGCAAAGGCTGATATTCTCAGAGGCCCAAACTCTTCAGCTGAGTTCTCTATACACTCCTCAAAGGGACTGACATTTATTTTCCTGGTGCCAGGAGGCATCTTGCTCCATTAGGTGGGAAAAACAGGAAAGGATGAAGAAGGGCAAAGGGATGCAAATGGCCATCTTTTAAGGAAAGTTCCTAGAATATGCTACAAGATTATTTCTGTTTATAAAAACTCACTGTACAGAAGTTGGTCACTTCTCACTGCACTCACTGCTGAGAAATAGTCTTTGCTCTTTGCGGCCCTGTGCCTGGCCAATGATTGTAATAATCAACACATTGTGTTCATTACATGCTAGGCACTGTTCTGATGCAATAAGAAGCCTTATGGTTTATTGGGCCAGTGAAGGACATAATATAGGCAACATTATGGTCATAACAATAATAGGAGTGGCTACCTTTTTCTGAGAATTTACCACTGGGTTAAGTGCCTTATATATGACATAATCAATCCTCAAATACCATACTGCAAGGTAGATATTTTCCACATTTTATAGGTGAAGATACCGAAAATAAAGACTAAGAACTTGCCTGAGGGCATAGAGGTGGTAAAATATAAACTTAGAATTTGAACAGGAATTTGGACTTAAATATGTTTTTCTAAAAACTCTCTTCACAGTGAAACACTTTCTCCTGCTTGGGGAAAAGTGGGAGGCAATTAAACGTTGGAGCTGGGATCTGGAGCTAGATTTGAATCCCAGCTTTATAATTAAAAACTCTGTGAACTGGGGCATTTAATTTAATCTTTTTAGGTTTTGTTTCCTCATATGGAGAAGGGGATAATATCGTCACAGCATCAATGTTAAGGAAAGAGTCCACGTAGAACACTCAGTGTAGTAAGGGTGTGGTAAATCTTTAACTATTGTTACTGTTGTTATTATTAGCAGTCGTACTAGTAGTACTTTAGCTAGCATTCTTTGGGATAAAATGGAGAAGAGGTAAAAGTAGGTGTACCACCTAGAAATCATTGCGATGATCAGAAGGTGATGGAGCTGAGAAAAGAGTAGAGATAATAGTACAAGATATAAATGTTTCACTTATCAGAAATACAGGAAGATATTCTTATTACCACCTTATTTTCTGTTCCTTACATTGACCAAAAGAGGAACATGGTATTTATGAATTTTTCAGATCCTGGAGAAACAGTGCTAACACAAAAAGTATTTTTTAATGACTTGCTCAACAGCTAAATACCCACTTGTTACATTTAGAAGTATTTTAAAAAATTAAAAACAAATTTCTAAGACAGGATTGTTCAGAGAAACACTATTTAAAAACAAAAGGGGGGGGGGGTGGCCAGCTTGTGAATGAAGGCAATGTGAGGCCATACTGCCCATGGATTTTTAACAATTAGGCATTTTAAAAAGTAGTAGTTAAAATTGTAATTTTTCTGACATAAATAATTATGGGTATGTATTATAATAACTTAAGAAAAATTTAAAAGTAGACAGCCAGAAATCTAAAGAAGTTAAATCAGGAAGTTTTTAACAAAGTCTGTCACTAAGAAGCAAAATTTTAGAAATTCCTTTTATTCTTAAATGACTTGTATTAATGAAGCCCAGTCCCCTTAAAACTGAGTTCCCTGCAGAGTTTATAGTTAATCTCTCTATCCAGAACTTTATTCCCTTTCTTGTCCCACCCATGTTCCCCTCAGCATTGAGAAGAATGAAAGAAAAAGGGGGACTGAAACCAGGCAGGACCCTGTGGGGCCTTCCCAGGTACAAAAGCCCCTCCATGTCCCCCATTTCTTATTTGTAGAAAAAAGGCTTTAGTCTCCTAGGCCTTTGCTAAGTTCCAAAGAGCAGACTGGAGCAGTTAATAATTAGAACAACAGAGTCACAAAACTCCTAGTTCCTCCTGAAGGAATATAAATAACAGTCTGATGCATATCTATGAGTTGTTCGGTAAAAACTAAGACCCCACCCAGTGGAGGATGGTGACTACATGCTAACCACAAGCATGTAGACCCAGGACTGACTGAAGCCATCAACCAATGAGATTCCAGAAACATCACCTCACCACCAACCAATGAACTAGAATGTGCATGAGCTGATCAGCATCCTAGGACCTTTTCCCCTAACCCTTGCTTAAAAGGCACTGGGGATCTCCCTGTGTTATGCACCAGCTTCCCACTAGCTATCTGTTTTACATTTGGTAGTGTATGAGATCAACTCGATGATGGGTGATGACTTAGAGGGCTGAGGTAGGGAGGTTGGGAGGGAGGGGATATGGGGATATATGTATAAATACAGCTGATTCACTTTGTTGTACAGCAAAAACTGGCACAACAGTGTAAATCAATTATATTCCAATAAAGAGCTTTAAAAAATAAAATAAAATAAAATAAAGTAAAATAAAATTGTGGCAAAAAAAAAAAGCCACTGTGGAGTTTGGGAGTCTTTTGAGTGTGAGCTACCCTTTTTCTTTGCTTGGTGCCCTGCAAATAAATCCTTACTTTGCAGCAAACATCCCCTGTCAGAGTCTGGCTTTCTATGCTGCAGGCCCACAAGCCCTTGCTCTGTTACATTAGAAAAGTTCTTCATTAAAAATCTTTGGAAAACTTTTGACAAAAATTTTCCAGTGGACTGAATTAAAACTTGAGGTAAGGGAAGACTACAGATAGTGGCCAATTTTGTGGCTTTCACAGTGTTCAGATGTGAAGAATATTTTTGCATATCTTCCAGAAACCGAATATAGGAATTTGTTCCGCAGATGCTACAACTGTAGTTCTTGGAATTTAGTTTTCTAAGTGAAAGGAAGTGTGAAATGGAGAGTAAACTGAATTTGCATTAGAAAACCAGATTTTTAAGTCTTTCTTGTTGGGTCTCTCTCTCGCTCTTCTCCTCCCCATTTTAGTGATAGAGTTTTCTCATCCCTCTGAGGTTGGAACTGAGGGAAGTATGAAAGTCCTCAATTAACCGGTGGTGTGGTCTACTCGGTGCTCTCTAGACATGAAAGCTGTTCCTCATGAAGGGAGTGTACTGGTGCTCCAGGAGCATCAGACGGCTTCTTGATTTCCCCACATTCTATGCTTCACTCATCGACTAAACAGCAAGTCTGCATCTACTAGTGCCAGACATTTCCTAAGATGACAAGAAAAAGGCTTAGTAAGGAAGAGCCTTACTGCCTTCAAGGAACTCACATTCCAGTGGTGCTTCAGCCTTTGTGCTTACCACCGCACCTTCCGACAGGACACTCCTCCGTGGCTAATCTCATGCTTTATTCCTTACCATTCATCCCAGGCATCATGTTCTCCTGGAATCTGTCGCTCATCCATCTCCATCCTCACAGGATGCCCCTCCCCCGGCCAAGTGCCCCTCCTCTGTGCCCCTGTAGCACCCTGTGTCTCTCTCTCTCTCACATACTACACTGTATCTCTGTGTTTCGTTTGTCACCTTTTCCACTACTATTTCCCCAACTACCTTATAGACTCCTGGAAGGTGAAGACAGCATCTTATTCCTTGTAGTCTTCTCACTAGAATGCCTAGTATCTAGCAAACGTTAAATAGATGTTGGTTTGACTGAATAAAATGCCAAATACACACAAAGATATTTGGATTTACTACATGGTAAATGTTAACAGTTTTTCTGTTAAGCAAGGTTAACAACGACCTGAGGTAAGCATTCTTGGAAATGTTACACAGTAGAAAAACTCTGGGTTTCCGCTGAATCCTCTCAGCTGTTTCAAACGCTTCCTGAGTGTCACTTGCTGGAAGGTAACTTTTGTGAATACCAACTCCACTTGCTCTGGACATGGCCACAAAGCCTTGACTGAGGTTATTCCTCTAAATTAAGCATTTCCTTTAGACTTTTCTGAGTAGAAAGTGCAATTTGTATAGCATGAGAGCTTTTGGTTAATTTAGCTATGTTAATTTGTGGCTTTCTTTCGCATTCCTTAATTTTCTCCTCTTGAAAATAAGTATCTCTTCTGGTGTAGCCTTGGGCTAGGGCTCTTAGTAGTGACAGTTTTGAGTACAAAGGACTGGTAATCAGAGGAGTTTAGATTTGTTCAAACAAGGGACACCAAGAAAACTCTTCTTAGAAGACTGGCTAGTTTTGGCAGGCCCAGAAATCTAGGATAATCTAGAATTCCTGGGATTCCTGTGGATCTGAAAAACAGCAACTTATTCTGAAAGAAGGTCTAAAGCAATCTCATTTCTCCAAAATCCTTAGAAATTAAAATGGCTTAGATCACTGGAAATTAGAGCTTTACGAATGGAGAGAGGAAAACAGATCCCCCAGTACATACAAAAATTCAGAATGCTTCCAATCTGATCTAAAGAAGTTAAATCAAAACCAGAAAGCTCTTTCAACTATTTAAAGGATTTTAGGATTTGTTGGTACAGCAACTTGGAGGTGGTATATCTGCTTACAAATCAAGGATTTCTAAAAGTTATTTTTTTATGAAATAAGAGCATACAAACATAAGGAATCAAAAGAAATCTGTATTTTGAAGAAATTTGATTTTTGTGATTAAAGCTAAGTAATACATTTTATATATTACAAAAATGTTTTTAGCATATTTTCTTGAAGATGCTATAAACTTTTTCTTGTTGTGCAACAAAATAGCTCTTAAATAAGCAGTTCTTGTATTTATGTTTTCAACCTGTTCTTCAGAACAGCACTTCAGTTGCTTCCTGAAAAGCAAAAACAATAAAAATATTTTTAAGAACATATAGTGGGTTTTAAAATAGGTTTTATTAATTTTAACTTCTAATATTTCATGGTATGGTTAACACAGCAAAAATTAGTATTTTAGAGTTTACCAATTTAATGTGCTCCTGTGTGGAGAGAGAATAGTGGTGCTTACATATTGTATTTTTCATCTTCAAGTTTTGTCATATTATTTGGTGTAATTTCATGACTCTCTTAAAAGTAAAATACTGTTAATTCAGATTGCAAAGTTATAAAAAAACCCATAATTTCATTTCATCAATGGTTGCTATGATTTGAATGTGTTCCACCCCAAATTCATATGTTTTAAAACCTAATGTCCAATGTGATGGTATTAGTAGGTAGGAACTTTGATAGGTGCTTAGGTCTTGAGGGTGGAGCCTTCATGAATGGGATTAGTATTCTTAGAAGAGACCCCACAGAACTCCCTACCCCTTCCACCATGTGAAGATACAGTTAAGAAGTCTGCAACCCAGAAGAGGGCCCTCATTTGACCATGCTAGCACCCTGATCTCAGACTTCTGGCCTCCAGAATTGTGCGAAATAAATTTCTGTTGTTTTTAAGCTACTCAGTCTTTGATATTGTGTTATAGCAGCCTGAAAGGACTAAGACATTAGTGTTTAAGTCTTCTTATATCTTAATTGAAGAATGACAGATTATTTAGTAGCAAAGGGGAAGCTGTTGATTAACTTTTTTATCTGAAAAAAAAAGTCCTAAAAAACACCAAGAACAATATCATTTACTAATGACTTGAAAATAGAATTTTCTGAATTTTGTAAAGTCACAAAGATGTCAAGTACAAGTAGGAAGAAAGTCAATGAAGATAATTAGGAAAAAATGCATTTAATGAGGAAACAAAATGTACAAATATATAATAAGCAGTATTTATACCTTATATTTTAATGCTTCTGGGAAGAAACAAATTTAAGCAATACCTATCAGGCTATTATAAAATAGACAAGTTTTACTTTTATTAGAATTCTGGAGACAAGAAAACTGGCATTAAAATACAATAACTTGTGTGCTGGTCTTTACCTTTTGTCTCTCAGCTCCAAACCCATCCTGCTATATTAGCTATAAGAGTCCAAGGCTGGGTCTCTTCACATTGTGCTTCTCCTTTGACAGCTGGTTTCTAATTAGTTTCTACCACGAGGAGGGAAGAATGGATTATTTCTTCCTGAAGCCCCAGCCTCCTGTTGTTCTGCTACTCCCAGAACCAGCCTTATTGTTTCCCTTCATCCTGATCTTATTCCTTTTTAAATTTAAAATCTAGTCTTGGCTTTTAGTACTGAAATACTTCAGTATCTTTCTAAATTACTACCCCATCTCAAATTCACAGCAACTCATGGCAACAGCGAATGGTTCAGGAATGAGCGTGTGGCCCACGCCAGGTCAATGACGTAGCTTTGGGACTTCTGCTGGAAGTGGTGGGAAAGAGGTTTGCTCTTTCTACATTAGCTTCTGGGCCAGTAGAATGTAAGCATGAAGATGCTGGTGGTTTTTAAGCTACTCAGTCTTTGGTATCGTACCATGATATGTACCATGAAGGTTGGGGTGGTTGGTGGAGAGTCTGCCTAGGAGTGAGTCTACCGCTGAGGAGAACGGAGCTGAGATGGACACACACAGGTTCTGGGTGATGTCATTTGAGTCCTTGGTTCTTGCTGTGGCAGAAATCAGACTACTTCTGGACTTCTCAATTAAGTGAGTTCATGTGACTGTCTAAACCAACTGGAGCTGAGGTTCTGCCCCTTGTAACTGAAAGAGTCCTGACATAACCTGCATTTCTCATTCCCCACATTCTCACACACCACCAGATAATGTGAATAACATTTCCGTAGGGTAGTCTGGTCTCTACCACTGAAGCTGCAACTTTCTCAGTGGCTGAGGCTGTGTCTTTCTGTCCACGGTGGTGCCATGCTGCACTCAGTCTTTATTTAATAAACATTTTCTGATACCTCAGTTTGTGGAGACAAACACAGAAAAAGCGTACGGCGCTTACCTACAATTCCGTTCCAAATCAAAACGGCCGTCGTAAGTACTTCCAAGAGCAACCCTCTCCCCACCAGACAGCTGATTACTGTAGTCACCGTCCGGGCGGCTGTGCCCACAGTGGACGCTTTGCTGCTGCTACTGCCGCCGCCACCGCCGCTGCTGGAGACAGGCTGCGCAGCGAGGCTGAACGCCCTGGACTCCACCCGGACGACCTCATCCAGGATAAATTCAAGCTTAAACCTTTTTCCTAGGGGAAAAAAAAATCATCACAGCTTTTGACTTCCTTTTTATTATTTGTTTGCTTTCATACACTACCAATTGGGTTTTCCTTGACTTACAAATACTGTATAACCCCGACGTATTTTTGGAAACTGAGTCAAATAAAGTATAAACAGGGATCTCAGAAGAAGAGTTCTATCTGCCCATCAACTATGGGCAAGGGGACCCTGGGTAGATTTTCTTTCTGTAGCATCAAGTACCTACTTATCAGGGGTTCTTTCCTAGTGCCCAGGACTAGAGAAAGGCTGTCTGAAATGAAGGACCGTAGGGAAGGGAGGTGAGGGTGCTGAACCTCTGTCTGATCCCCATACACTTGATCGAGGAGTCAAGAAGCTGCAGCCTCAGTTTGGGGAGGTGGGGATGGATACTGAACTTTTTATTTTGAAAAATCTCAAAACATAAGAGTTGAAAGCATAGTTCCACAAACGCCCATATGCCCTCCACTCAGATTTTAAGAAGTCTTTATTGAATTTGTTACACTATTGCTTTTGGTTTATGTTTTGGTTTTTGGCCCTGGGGTATGCGGGATCTGAGCAGGGATCAAACCCACACCCCCTACATTGGAAGGCGATGTCTTAACCACTGGACTGCCAGGGAAGTTCCTAGATTCAACCATTTTTAACTGTTTTCCACATTTGCTTTAAGTCAGATGCTATTTTCATGTTGCAAGATCGTGATCTCTTTCTTTCTTTTTACCCAAGGTAGACAAGCTTGAAGAAACACTTGTTAGATATATTTAGAGTGAAATATACAAAGCTCATCTAAATACTTCTTAATCTGTATGTTAAATCTTCCCACAGTTTTGAATATCAGATAACCAATATATTTTTCCTTGATGTAATTTCTTCTTGGACTACTGCTATCATTAATAATGGTTACCATACAGAGTGTGTAATACTTGTATAATTCCAAAGTTTTCATTCTTCTGTTTTTTTTTTCTATTATCTTGAAAAAAATCATTTCTGTTTTCATTCTTCTTTTCTTTTACAGGATAGAATATACTGACCACATTGTGCTTTCTATAGCAATGCATTCTATAACTTTCAAGGTGGTTCGATATTGTTTTATAGAATATCCTGCCACAGTTACAATTCATGACAATGGTGTATTTAAATCTTTCCTTTTTTCAGTTTGAAAAAAACTGAATTTTTGTGGCAGGTGTATTTTTTATCAATGATTTTGATGTGTGAAGAATTTAGATTTTATTTTGTTTTATGCTTTTTTCTCCTGTAGTTTTGTGAGGAATGCCAAGCTAGGGTAGTGGAGAGGCCACTCCATGGAGGAGAAGTGAAGAACTCAGCCAAAATTCAAGATCAAAACCTCAGTGACATGACTCTAACCGAGCCATCCCAGCTGAAGGCCCAGATGTCACAGAGCAGAGATGGTCCATTCCAATTTCCTGACCCACATTATTGTGAGCAAATGAAATCATTGCTGTTTGAAGCCATTAGATTTGGGGCTGGTTTGTTACTCAGCATTAGAAACTGAAACGAGCACTGTGTATTACATAGATTGCTAAATAAATGTGTTCCAAATGTTATTATCCATTAGTAATATTATTTTAATCCAGGTTGCTCAAAAGATGCGGTCTCAGCTGTTTATTTTCTTCTTCCACTTTTTTTTTTAAACCTAATTCTCACATCTTCATTTTCTGTGTGAGAAACTACAACACAAGCCTTCTCTACCCAGGTGGCCCCTGCCTTGCTATATGCAGAAGAGGGTGTGGTGCCAGGTGGTCAGGCTCCTCTAATCTGCAAGGGGATTTCCCACAGTGCAGTAATTAAGTGGGGTACCTACTAGAAGGTGTTACAAGAAAGACTTTATTAATTTTCTTGTGTATGCTCTGTTGTCACTGCAGTTTTACAGTTAATCTACAAACCGGCTAACTGATGTAAAAATAATGAAGAGATGACTATATTTGACCTTCCTCACTATTCGCAAGCAGGGAACTGAAACCCTACACTTGATGGAAAAAAAGAATGCAAGACAGAAAGCAAGAAATAAGGAAGGAAGGAAAAGAGGGAGGGAGGGAAGGGAGGAAGGAAGGAAATTAGAAACAATGACTCTTGTCCACAGCAGATCAGATAGACACTCCAAGGGAAGCTTTGAACTCTAAAAGAAAATTTCCTGGATAAAAGGAGAGCGCTGTTTTGTCATCACAAAAGAAGTCAAAACCTACATTATTGCTTCAGCACTCCAGTGACCCTAGTTACTTTGGAACACTGCCTTTGAAAGTGGCAGTGTGAAGATCTTGATCCTCAGATTGGGTCTTTGCCACTGGGCACCTCTTGAGTCCACCTTCCTGGGGAGGCGGGCGACATTCTCTCAGGCAGGGTTCTTGTCAAATGCCTCATTCCCCATAAAACGGTCCCAGTCCTACCACCGTTTAGGCTGACTGTTAAAGAATTTGGCTCTGCCTTTAGCCACCTGACTTGCAGGACACTCCAGGTACTTGTCCCAGAGCACAACATTGAACTCCCTGCCACTGGATTCCCATCAAACTCTAGGTTGAGATATTGCTGCCCGGTAGGCAGGTCAAACTTATCTGGTGTAGGGCATCATCGAAGCACCAGGAAACGATAAATAAGGAAAAAATTCCTTTGGAATGATTTTAGCTTTTGATATTTAGTTCTTATGAAAAAAAAAAAGATCATTGTTAGATATTCTTTAACTTCTCTCACTCTTTATTTTGGCTTTTCTATGACCTTTACTATGTGTGTGTGTTTGAAATAACAGTGGTAAGAAGAGTGAGGGCCGTGATAAAACTTTTTCAGGAGGTAGGGCCTGTAAAGGTCTTAAAAGAGCCGCAGGTTGAGGTGAACCCATTAATGGAGGCCTGTCTCAAGTGCAAGAAGTCTATTTCATTCTTTCTTACTGATCAATCTATCATCAACAGGGATCTGTTTTTTGGACATATCATTTTTGCCTTGGTAGAAATGCTTTTACCCGTGGAGCTATGCCATCGATGCACATGAAGGTAACGTTAAGAAACCTGACTGTGGATGTTACAACTGTATTTACTGTAACCGTGTTGAAGACATCATGAGTATACTCCATGAGAACTCATAGGAGACCTTGGTTCTGATCTCAGGGCAGGTTGTAATTCTCCACAGCAACTGGTCTACCTGCAGACGGCCGTGAATCATGACACTGCTCGTGTTTTCTCCTTTGCACTGTCATTCAGAAAGACTAGACCCCACTCTCCAGCCCAACTCTGAACTCTTGCATGGGCCATTAAAATTATATGACCCTATCTTATCCTTTCTTTTCTTGAATTTGAAAAATCTATATATTACCTTTTCTTACTACTATAAATATAATACATACATAGTGAGAAAATTTAGAAAATACACATATTGGATAAAGAAGAAAATATGATTCGATATAATTTTGATGTACATCCTTAAATTACTTGTTTTAATTCCATTAGTTGCTTATTTTATTTTTCACTTTGTTTTGCATATTAAATATATATATTTATATGCTAGACATTCTGATTTCTATAATTTACTGACCAGTGTAGTACAGACTGCTTTGTCATTAAAAGGAAATTATACATAAAAAAAAAAAAAGGAAATTATAATTGTCCCTATTTATGGGTACATATGTGAGGATCCAAAATAGTACACTCACCTGTTCTAAGAAGAGTAAGATCTGTGTAGTTGGCCCAACAGCTGCTAAATGGAATTGTTGTATTTCCACTAAGACCACTGATTTGGTTATTATTGGAGTCCTTTAGTACAGCCTTCAAAGTCAGTGAAGTAATCCCAACTGATACACAATTACCCTAAAGAAAAAAACAGTAGAGAATTATAACAATTGTCCTATTTCCATGCTTTAAAAAAAAGATATTTGGAACTTTATTTTTTTAATGCCTCATTTCAAATTTTAAATCTACAAGAGCTCCTTTTCCTACAAAAAGAGTTCAAAATAATGGGCAGTGGAGCAAGTTCACTGAAAAGAAACATTTTTAAAACAGTAAAAGGTGATATTCACAGATATTACTCCCACTTCGAAGAGGCAGTGCCATCCTCAGGTTGCCGGTGTGCCAGGATTAGTGAAGCTGGTTCACCCTCCAGAATTTATAGCTTAAATAAACCTTTGAGTTATAACTTACATCAGAATCTACTGCCTTTACTGAAGGCTGCTGAGAAAGTGGCTGTCCCAGCTGTGTTGCCACCGGCTGAGTGATCACTGAGAGTGAGGACACAAAGGCCACATGATGAACAGGAAATGCAAGCCTTTCAACTGGTTGGGCAGTCACCTGTAAATGGTCATGAGAGATGAAGTGGTTTTCACATGATAGACTACATTCAGGAGCAAACTCATCTTAGCCAGGCTAAATGAAATATTCATTGTTTATTTAAAAGTATGTTCAAAACGTGAAGTCAATATTATTATAATATTTCCTCTAGAGAAAACTTAAGAAGCATTGTTGTAAATAGTCAAAGCAAAGCACATTTCATATCAATAGATAATTTTGGGAACATATGCTCCTTTTTCAACTACTTTATCATTTTAGTAATACTGTAAAATAATAACCAACAATAAATTAGAAAGACATGTCCTCTAAATTATTGTATTGAAATAGAAAAAGTTAAAACAAGAAATAAGCAATGTTTTAAATAGCTAAAACGCACTTTTCTAGTTGCATTTTCTTACCTTAATCCAGCCAGAATCACTTGGGCTGGGGATAGGATTGGTAATAGATATGGAAGAGACATTAAATCCAAGGATACTACTGGTTTTTCCTAAAATTACAGCTTGTCCAAGAGAACCAGCAATTTCTTGGAGTTCAGATAACTGCATCTGACCTATGAGGAAACAATGTTATGACACGCGGATTATAAGAATACGGAATAGTGAGAACATGTGAGAATATCTCACTTCAGTTTTTTTGTGCCTCTCACTCCATCCACATTATAGAACCCTACAGCTTTCAAACTGTACATGAGCTAAACATGACTAAGTCATACTAAGGAGGTCAGGAAAATAAAATACTCAGTAGAATATGTTTCTTAAGATGGAATTAAAGAAAAAACAAAGATAAAATAAAATCAAGAAAAATGAGTGAGAATATGCTGAGAAAAATGTCTCAATACTTTCCTATGTCATTCTTTGTTTAGAAGTGAAGCACTACATCTACCATCGTATATCACTTTTTAAAAATACAGTGTTAATTGTAGAGTGGGAGGATAATTAATATCATTGAATTTATAATATGTATCAGTTTCTAACATTATTAAATTACTAACAAAAAATTGTTACCTGCTCTGGACATTGACAATTTTCAAGATTAATTCTAACACTGTAGTTGGTTTCTGTTCCCTTTTTACAGCTTGGCAGTTCCTCTTAAACCTGCTGCCCCCCTGATGCTCCTTATTTCACAAAGTGGCACCTCTACACATTGTACTCCTTTTGTCAGAAGCTTGGAACTCTTGCTTGAATCCTTCTTCTAATTCACCTCTTCCCCACACCATTTAATCAGTTCTCAATTTCTAAATCTCTCTGTCTCCACTGCCCAAATCCTAGTTAACCCATCAGCAGCAGAGATACTAGAACAGTTTTTGAACTGGCTTTCTGTATCCATTCTCTCCCTCTTGCACTCCATTCTCTACACTGTAGTCAGCGATCGTTTAAGGAATAACTGCAGCCAGGATGTCTTGGTGTACTGTTCCTGCATATCTAGCCCCTTCCACATCCAGAGTCATGACTTGAGGACTTTGATCATTGAGTTTCTTCCATTAAGGCTGAGCCCTGAAGCTTAGTGTGCTGGAGAAGGCGGCAATGCTCTCGGGCCGTAGGTCTCACGTGACACTTTAAAAACCACAGTCTGGGGAATTGCAGTCCCTGTCCATTTTAAAGGTCTCTTTTGGTTGATTCAGACTCTTTGGGATAAAAGGCAGTCTTTCAGACTCCCCTGCCCCCCACTCCCTCCACACACTCTCCTACAAATGGCTTCCCAGATAGGAGGGCTCACGTGACCTTGTGGCAGCATATAAAGGTGCTTCATGTCCACATGCTGCTACTACAACCTCATTCACTGATTTTTGGTGCAGGGTGGCACATCTGACCTGTCTGCACTGTTAACAGGTTCTCTCCATTTCTGCTGACTGCCGTCTAGAAACCAAAGACCTTAACCTGAAGAGCTCTTATTCCTGACATGACTCTTTATCCAGAAGTCCCCTCAGTACTTAAGCAACTGCTTTCTAGGACATCTGGGAATTTCTAAATCTCCTGACACTATGTGAAGGCTGTGGGGAGCCAGGAGTACTACTACATGCACATCTTTCTTGCCACTTCCTGATATTTTGCTGAGATATTGCTCCTTGCCAAGCTGTATGGCTTTCCTAGAGACCTCAAACCCTATCCCAATCTAAGTCTGGGAAACATGCCACTGGTCTATCCTTCCTCCTGCCCCTATTTCCATGTTCTCAGACTGTATTATGCCTATATCTGGATAAATCTAACGAGATAAAACTGCTTTATGGGGATGGAGGATGGAAGAGGTTGTGTGTGAAGCAATTTAGATCACATATAGGAAATAATTCACAGTTTCTTTGGACATTTGAGTGGCTAGTGCAGTAAATACTGGACCCTAATACATGTAAGGGCTTACCAGGGATTTCTAAGAGTCAGTGAGCAATCTGTATATGTAGAATGGATCTGCTACAATTCCTAAACTAAATTAACAGACTATGCTGAGCCCAAAGCCCTGATCCTATAGGTATAAGGAAATACAAGGCTGATAAAACAAAGTAACCTATGACTGGGCGGAGAATGTCGCTGGAAGATCTGGTTGCAACACACACCTACGCTTCCTATTTCCTTCAACAAAGACAGTTGATCAGCACCTCCTTCCATTCGTGTAAGCCTTTTCACAGGCTTATCCCCACCAGGGAAGAACCTTCTGCCTGTCTTAACTGATAGAATTCCAGACCAGCAATGTGGCAGGTGCATGGGGTCAAAGCTCAGAAGAAACCTCCTGGGGAAATGAGTGATGACCCCCAGTGGCAGAAGGTGAGAACTACACCCAGTACCTAAATTCACACGTTAAGAGAGTCTTTGAGTTTAATGAAAAAGGTGCTGGACAGAAATAGGGTAGATCAGGATTTTCTGAGTCTGAAATTCATACAATGTGAAGGGTCTCTTTAAGAAAAAGTATGCAGAAAAGCCTTATTTGTGCAACTTTTACAATAACAGCCAATTCTTTGACCACATTATTAAATGTGGGAAGGGTACATATTAAAGGGCTTAAAGGGTAATATCTACCCTTCTCTCAGGACCTTGAAAGTTAAAGCCCCTCCCAGGACTTGTACAAGTAAAGGGCCTTGAAGCTTAAGCTTCATTAGCTGGATAGTAACCTTCCTCTGGCAGACCCAGATCTTGTCTTCTTGGAGAAGGGTGTGTCTAGGTGAGCGTACTTGTCCTTGACCACTTGACAATGGCACAGTTGGGAATTAGCAGCTGCGGATGTGATCTCATGTCAAGAGGCCAGGAAAGTTCAGTTGCACCACAAGAGAGGCTTATGCAGAGCAGACAAGACCACCCACCCTGTCGAAGAGACTCTGAAGACAAGAGGGCAACATGAGGGTCTGAGGTCAGGAAAGCACGTTGGTATTCAGATGCCAACTTGAACAGATGGAGAGAAGAAAATCTGAAGGGCTGAACATTTACCCAAATGCCCAACCAAACAGAGTCACCCTAAGGAAACCATAATTTAAGCCAACAGAGTTACCTCTGATGGAATAGCTGAGCTTATTTTTATCTCTGATACCTTGAAAATAGGGTATGAGGAATGACGGATAGAGAAAGGGGCTAATGGTCAGTCATAGAAATTAAAGACAGAACATCTTCTTGCACATTTGCACTTGTTAGTGTAAATATGTGACTTTACTCTGGAAATCTAACCCACCACTCCACCTCTTAGACTCTCCAAGGGTCTATTATTTCCCTTAGGAAAATACCCATTGGTCTTCTACTGGCTTACAAAGGGGAGAACATCTTGTGGTTTTTCCATGATCTAGCACCTGTCTACTTCTCAGCCTCGCCTCCGGCAGCCTGTCCTTCCTGGATCCTTCCACTGCAGACCTGCTGGACCCCTTCCAGTTCTTCAAATGCACCAAACGCTCACCAACTATTTCCTCAGCCTCCAGCATTCTTACCTCCCGCTTTTCACTGACCAGCTCTTTTCATCCTTCATCTCTCAGCTATGAGGTCACTTCCTTGGGTCATTTCTAGGATCTTTTATGTTAGGTCAGATTCTTTTGCTGAAGCAATTAATTGTTACAATAACAAAATAGAGGTTGACATTGCTTCATAATTCAAAATAGTTAGGGATACAAGAGTAGAGCAGGGAAAAGGGTGTCTAGGCCCTTACAGAGTTCAGGATGGGGGGGTTGGTGGGACTTCCTGAGGCCTGGCTTAGCAAGCCTTGAGAGGGTTACTTAAGGATGTGGTCTTGGTAATTACCTTCCTCTGTCTCAAATGTCTACTTTTTGTACCTGTAGTATCACTGGTTATGAATTGAGGGGGAGGATCTCCAATCTCCAGTTCAACCGTGAGTCCCGTGGATCTCTTCCTCCGCAGACTCTCCCCTCCTATGACTTTGCTGACACGGATTTTGTCACTTGCTATCTTTAAGAAGAAGGCGAGATTTCTAACCAGATTATGAGAGCTGTAAAAGTCATCTTCTGTTACAGCAGGTAATTGGAAAGAAACAAATATGACTGCAGTGGTATGAACTTCAACAGGTATAGTTCCTTTAACCAAAAGGTAAAGCATCTGGTAGGTTCTATCAAAGTAGTTTTCACCAAGGACAGTGGAATTCAGGTTAGGAAGAAATTGCTCTATGAAGGAAAAAAGCCAAAATAGCACAGTTAAATTTCTTTATATTATCATAACTACCAGGTAGTATTTAATATCTGTTTAAATCTAGGAAATTTTGAAAAATTTCAACATTATCATTCTTTCATAGGAAAATGAGCATATTAAAAACTACACTTATAGAACTGACATGCAAAATAAAAGTCAATTTTTAAAATAATACCACTAATAATCATTATACATTAAATTTATTTTAAGAAAACAATTAGCTATAGACATGTACAAAGGAGAAATAAAATCTAATTATGAACCAAGAGCCTATGTGATACTTGTAACACTATTTACATTTTCAGAAATTTAAAGCCTTGACCAAAGGCATTTGGTGATTTAAAAATGTAAATTTAATTTTAATCACCATCTAGTTTATACAGTGCTATATACAAGCTCCTAAGGAAAATTGATGATTCAGTGCTTCTATTTTTACTAAGGACAAAAGTATACAATACAAATGAAGTATATATTAAAACATCTCAGAAGGATCTTACATCAATAAAACAAGTTTACATTTCAGCCTGAAAACTCTTTAGTTAATGCAAAACAAATTCTACTAGGGCACTGAATTTTGTAAAAGTGATTGAGATTATATATACATATATACATGTAATGAATATATATATATGATTTCAGGGCAGAGTATAAATAATGTCCAAGAAGTAATAAATCCACTAACATGTGTCAAGAGCCCAGACAAAGTCTGACTGTATAATAATATTAGAATGTGACATGTAGCTTCTTACCACATTTCATAGTTGGACTTACTAAGAAAAAGAAATTATAATCTTAGAAAAAAAGAGGTTCTTTCTTATTAATGTAATAGACATTCATAGCAATGGCATTAAGAAGTCATTTCATTATTTTTACATATTTTTTTAACATCTACTAGTGTAAGTTCTAGATGCAATTTGGCTTAAACATTCTGTGAATCTGAAGAATGTGCTTTTGTATTATAAATTGAAGCTGCTCTCAAGCTATTGTTAGTGGTGCACACACCACTTATCCTAGGTAACTTTCTCATGTCTTCACAGTAAAGGAAGGAATCAGAGACGTAGGTAATAATAAACATTTTGGGTAATCTAAAAAGATATGTATAGATTCATAATATGGGGATATTATTTTCCATTCCAAGTGTCGAAGCAAAACGTTTATCTAAAAGCAATGCTATTTCAGAAAAAAAAAATATTCTAAAAGGGCAGTGGTGGTATTGTTTTGCAGTTTTGTGTAACCGATTCCCTATATTAAATTCTGCCTGTCGAGATAATTTATATTTTCTTGACTTGAATAATAGAGTATTTTGTACCAAAAGTGTTGTTTTTAAAAGAGTTAAAATTTATGAAAATTAAGCTGTGAATATGTGCAATCGTTTGTACGTAAAAATAACACTGACTCTCAGCTTATAAGGAGGAAATGCAGCATAATAGTTAGGTGCGTGGGTTCTAGAGCTAGACTCTCTGTATTCAGGCCCTTGCTCTGCCCCGACCAGCTTTGATACTGCTCTGGGCTGAACTGTGTCCCCCCCACCCCAAATTCATGTGTGGTAGCAAAAACCCCCAATGTGATGGTATTTGGAGATAGGGGCTTTTGCCAAGTAATTAGGTTTAGATGAAGTCATGAGGGTGGGGACTCTGCGATGAATTAATGCCCTTATAAGAAGAGACACCAGAGCGCGCGCTCTCTCTCCCTCTCCCTCACTTTCTGTCTCTGCCAGCTGAGATCACAGTGAGAAAGCAGCCATCTACAAGCCAGGAAGGGCGCTCTCACTGAAACCAGACCACACTGGTACCCTGATCTCGTCCTAGCAGCCTCCAGAACAGTGAGAATATAAATGAGTTTTTAAGCCACCTAGTTTATGGCATTTTGTCATGGCAGCCTGAGCTAAGACAGAGATCTTGGCAGCTTACTTCACCTCCTTGTGTCTCAGTTTACTCCTCTGTGACTACCTCAAAGGGTTATTATTAGGATATAGTAACTGTTAGTTATTATATACAAAGCACTTAGGACAGTGCCTGACACACGGTAATGCCTCTGGAAATATCAGCTGTTCACATTATTAGCAGAAGTAGGACTTGTTTCATGGACGGTGATGAATATGGCTTATCTACTCATACTCTCCTGTCTAGCTTCTCTGATGATCTACAGCGCACACTTACGTAATTGTTAGCCAATATTATGGGTCACAGCTAAGAAATAATGATAAGTAGCACATGTGGAAAGAAGTGGATTGGCCTTATTAATATCCTGTTTAACAAAAAAGACTTAAATGAGCAGAGATAAATCTTGGTTTTCCAACACCGGTAAATGGATAAGTTAGCTTCTTCCATATATTTCCTTTAAATCCAGAGTTTACTTCATCATATTTACTTTATGGTGTTGACTGATGTTCTGCTAGTTTTCTTGGCAATACTTCTAGTGACTGCCAGTGAAGTTAGGTTCTGACCTCTATGAAACAGGAGTAAAGCAGAGAGAGGGTGAACATTCTAAGCAAAATCTCTTCTGTATGCAGGAACAACTGAACTAAATGTGTAGAATGTAAATGTCTCAGGAGATAAACATCCATCCTACACACAAACTTTTATCTGCATGTGTGCAGACAGATAAGAATTCCATCAGGAGCCACCCTTCAGGATACACATGTTATAAAGGAGCACATTTTAGTGTCTGGTGGACCATGGGTAAAAATGTATTTTCTCTTGTATTTGTCAAGGGCTAAGGAACTAAAAATAAAATATTAATAATGAAACATGACAAAGAATTTTATACATAATTAAGTACAATGTATGCTGTATTTTTCCTTGGAAATACCTGTATACAGATGTCTCTTAAGTTCACAGTGTTTCTGTTGGGAGTTCCATACTGTATTTTGGGGGCAGACCAATGCATCGTTCACATAGACATCCAAACGCTGACGTGTGGGGAAAAAAATTCCTACCAGAACAGCCTATTAAAAATAAATAACATGTTTGCATCTTAAGAGAACAATGGAACAGAATATTTAAAATTTAGCACTTTAAAAATATCCTTTATACATGCCTTCTGTAGAACATTAAAACCAAGTTTTATGGATTTAGGATAAATAGTGAGCGAAAAATTTTAAACAGATTTACATTCAACCATTCATAGAAAAGAATGGAATGTAAGAAAAAAAATATTAGCGGACACTCTCTTAATTAAAGAAAGGGTTCCTTTAAAAGATAACAACATTCAACACAGGCTTGCGACTCCAGGGGCAGGCAAACAGGAGAGTGAGCAGTGCTCTGTACAATGCGACCACACAAAATTAGGTACTTAGTGTTGAAAAAAGTGCTTATCTCTGAGAAAATTTTGGTAGTAAGACAAAAAAAAATCCGTTAAATTAACTATCCTGATTCAGTTGGGGTCATTTTTCATATTCATTCCCCACACTTCACGCTATCATCATATATAGTCATAACATAAGGAGACTTGGCTTTTGCAAAGGCAGGGAGGAATTTATAAGGAAATCTAATAAGCTACAGGTAGTTTTGGAATCTTCTTTTGATATTGTTTACAGAGGCTCAAAATATTAACAGTCATGTTACTTCATAGTTACCATGTTTATTTTTAAAATTAAAATATTCTCTTTCATTCAAAAATCAAGTCCCTATCTGATTGAGGCACTATTCCAGGAACTCTCAAGTCTCCACCCTATTTGAGCTTATATTCTAGAATAAGGAGAGCAATACCTAATAGAAATAATAAAAATTAAAGTATGACGCATGTTAGAATGTGATAAGTCTACGGAAAAAAAGAAAAGGTAGAGCAGAATCTGAGTAACTGGGTGAGCCAAGCAGGGAGGGGTGGTCAGGGCAGGCCTACTGAGGAGAATGGGGATTGAGGAGGTGGGGGGTCAGCCACCCAGGGTAGAATGTTCCAGGCAGACTCACCATCAGAAACATAGGCCCAGGAGTGGTAGCATGTCCGGTGTATTGAGGAATAGCAAGGAGCCCAGTGTGGCTGGAGGAGCCGGAGAAGTCAGAGATCTAAAGGGATGGGGGAGATTCCCAGGGTGCCGTGTAGGCCATTGTGAGGACTTGGGCTCTTGTATAAAGGCCAATGGGGGGAAATTATTGCAGGGTCTGGGTACAAGAGTGACCTCTCTGGCTTATGTTTTGAAGGTATCTTGGTGGCTACTGAGGTGAGAACAAACAACAGAGGCAGCAAAGGCAGAGCAGGAGGAGGCGTTGGGAGGCAACTGCCTTAATCCAGGGAAGAGACAATGTTGTCTCAAACTGGATGGTAGCACCGGAGGTGAGAAGAGGTCACATTCTGGATATTCTGAAGAAAGACTCAACAGGATTTGCAGATGGACTAGATGGGGAACGTTAAGAGAAAGAGAGGAATCAAGAATGATTCCAAGGTTTTATCTTGAGCAACTGAAAGGATAGAGCTGCTATCACTGTTCTCAGGTGTCTCCTTTCCTTATTAGTGTGCTTTCTTCACATTCCTAATACTCTGGGACTTTCAAGTCTCAAACTCTTAGAAAAGAAAATATATATTATGAGACTTCTGTATAACCTCATACTCTTTTCCCACTGACATACCGTATATAAAGTTAATCATCACAGCTGAATTTAGTTTATAGCAAAGAGTTGACATTGAAGGTATTTTAGATAATGTGCTGCGATCTTTGCAGTAAGTTCCAAAGGTGTATTTCTGACATATATAAATAATAGCAGCATGGAAGAATGAAAATATAATCTCGAATGACCAGTTTTAGATGCACACTATTTTTATATAAAAGTCCAGGTTTGCTTGCAAATCACACAAATCTTAGAACTCAATGTCACGCCTCAGATCTAGCAGCACAAGCAAGTGCATATGGGGAGAGGTGTTTGGAACTCATATGTGTGCTCAGGCTGATGAAAACTGTCTAGACTAACAGTATTATTAGTGGTACCCTACTGGTCCTTGAAAATGAGCTGTAAGGCTGACAATGTTCCAGAGGACAGGGAAGGAGATAAAGTCCTTAGTAGACAGAAATATATGCAAATAACACCAATAACTCTTAAGAACTTATTTCTGTCTTGCCTTACCTTGTCATGGTCAACATTAAGCAACATCAGTCGAAGATTCTGAGGGCTGGTGCTAGTGAAGTAAACCTCATAAGATTTGCCCAGAGCCACGATGCTGTGAAACAGGGACAGTCTCCTCTGGCATGTGTACCCAGCACACCAGCCATGATCCTGTGGGCCTACATCCACACAAATGAAAGTTCATGTTCCGTATTAGGAATATTATTAGGGCAACACCTGAAGAGTAATTGTATTTAAAATAAATTGCAGTGGTCAAATTCAGCACTTATAGCCATTATCCATCCATCATCCATCCATCGTTATCTAAGCTATTTCTCCAACCTTAACTTTAAAAGGAAGGCAAGGAAGCAATTCCCTCTCTACTCTCCTTATTTTTGGGCTGTCCAGGGTCAGAAGGGTATAGGTTGAGGACTTGTACTGGAAGGTCATTGAAGGAAACAGTAGATTTACTTGTATCTCTACTTTAATAATCATATTTGCATCCAGGTCCCATAGCAAGGAAGAAAATGCTTAATACTTTCTCTTATTTATCAAATGTGACTTTGGGTAGAGAACCAACTTTCTTAGACTCTTTACTGAGAAATATGCTTTAACAGCTAATTTGTTAAAAATAGAGCCTGTACCTAGAAAACTTGGACATATGTAGGTCTGAACCACTGATTTATTAACCATTTCTTTCACTCACTCATTTGTTCATTAGCTAATTTGTAAATTTGACAAATTTATGTTTTTTATTGCCTTTAACCTTCCTCCACTAGTATTTTATTAAATTTTTGTTACAGACTGTGATTATAGGTACTACTGGAGGGTCAACATCATTAATAAGCCGAAGCAATCTGAGAAATAACACTCCATTATACCTCTAGAAATCCAAAAGAAAGTGGGTGCTTTTCACCTGAATCCAGACATTTCCAGAACACATGTAACACGACTATTGTAGAAAACTTCTCTATTTCACTTCAGTTTTAAAGCGGCTGGGATTGTACATATAGAAAACAGTGAGCGAGATGAATGATGAATTTTTTTGATGTACTTATTCATTAGCTTTGCTCAGTTTCCTAGCTTGGCTGGAATTATTGTCAATATTTATAACTGAACTTCAATTGAATTTTAAACCAGTATAAACTTCTGAAGCTCAAGTAGAGCATAACCTGTCCTATAACACCCAAAATATAAATCCTACTTTTAAATAAACCTTCCTTATGGGTTTTGAAAACGGAAATTTCTATGTATCAAATGAAAAATTTAGCATGACAAAGGCATATTTTAAAAAATAAATAAAATTGAGTACTAAAATTTAAAGGGAAACTTTAGTGGTATGTACCAATTTTATCTTGGGAATTTTTTTCCCCTCCTAGTACAGTGCATCAAAAGCTTCAGTAATCCTTCTAACACCTTCACAATTTTTGCCATGCTGCTAGGACTTACATTATCATTAAATTACATTCTCAGTAATTTTAAAAATTGAGTCATTTTTAAAATTTAAATTTATTTAAAAGAGAAATGTCATATCACTATTGTAAATGGAAAACTTGTATTGCCTTTCAGAAAAGGAAAATGTAAAAAATAAATAGAATGAAATATTTCTCCACCATGTAAAACAGAGCAATTCGAAAATATCTTCATTAGTCACTGACTGGTCTAAAATTCTTCCCACAATCTCTCTGCTTTATAAGATCTGAAAGGCAGCATTTGAAATTAGGTTGATTGTAGGTCATAGCGACCAGGCAGATGGCATGTTGGGCAGAAGTGGGGAGTGACTTAAAATCATGTAACTTTGAGACACTCCTGATTTAGCTCATTCTATTCTCTTCAACAGGTTAAAAAAAATGAATCTGTAGGGTATTGGCTATTTTGGGAATCTTAGGATATTTTAGTATATGTCGTGACATTGTCAGGACAGAGAGCCCTTTCTGATCTAGGTTATGTGCCCCTTCAGAACTTCAAAGACTTTAAGCATGATTAGGGACTAATCTTTGAGCCCCCAGTGCCACTTCAGGAATAGACAATGAGTCCTTCTGTTTTCAGTAATTTTTAGAAGTTCATCTATTTATTCAAAAAGTCTTAGATGCCAAAGTCGATCTGAATCCTCATGGAGACCATTGCCTCCCCTCGTCCTGGAGTCACCAAGGACCAGAATGGAAGGGACTTAGTCTCTGGAACCTGACAAGATACTCTTGAGAGTCAAAAAAAACCAGGAATGAGAAAAACAAAAACCAAACAAACAAAAAAACCCCACAACACACTGATTCAAGATTAAGTCTTTCAAGGATTCATGAAAATGAAAAACAAGTAGGCTGAGAATATTCATTCTCAAGTATTCCAAATATCACATTATCAGCTTTTTAAAAAATTTATGTAAGGAAAATTGTCTTTTTTGCAGATACTCAGTACAATTTCTTCTTAAATATATTTATGCCACCTTCACACCTGTAAAGATCACTCAAGGAATAACTTTGCTTCTCTTTTTCTTCTAATGGTCAGTTTGGAGTAACTGTCCTGGCTTTCTAATGCGGGCGACTGCTGAAGAGTCAGTCTCTCTCCTGCACACAGATCTTTCTTACAAACAGAAGGCATGGAAGTCCCTATGTTTACCGATTTTATGTGATGGATAATTTATGAGATATGTCCATGAAAGTAATAAATGGTGAATGCCTTGAGTAACTCTAGTTTGTTTCCACTGAATACCTACCATTAATGAGATCAACATAACCACTGCCCACTATAGCCACTGGTGAGAGTCTGCGAGTTTCTGTGTCGGAATCCAGGCTTTCAATAACCATCATTGCATATTCCATCCCAAAGCACCGATAGCTCTGCCATTCGGGAATGTATTTACAGGTTGAATCTCTAATGATTCCTAGAAACATAGGAATACACACTTAGAAATGAAAGAGAATCGCCTTACAAAAGCATCCACATACTATCTTTTGTTTGTTACATAAGATTAATAAGTAGAAAATATAAATTAGTTGAGTACATCGATCATTAAAAATGAAAGATATATTTTTGTTTCATGAACCTGAGAAGTAACAGAATAAGATCCTACAAACCTTTATAAGGTGCTTTCTCAGTGACAGGAATTCTACTTCCATTTGGGAATGTGAGCATCACCTTAGGAATTCTATAGTCTCCAATTCCAAATTGGCTATTTCCATTCCATTCATATTCTGCTTCAGGTATCACTGAACCAGAATTCCCCAGAAAGGAGCCATCCATATCTCTAAGAAAAGATTTCCTTTTGGCATCACAAACCATGTCTACACAATCAGATGGATTCACCTTACTGTGGATAAAAGGTGAAATGCATGAATACTTAGATTTAGTATAACTCCCTATTTCTCAACAGCATTTGAATATACTTGAGTATTTGATGAGTATCAAAAAAAATTAATTGACTGAATCTTATTTCAGAAAGGATTCAAAGTGGGACCAAGTAGCATATGTAATTAGCATTGTAATGAGGCCTGTTTTTCCATTGTGTTGATTTGGTCTATTATTATGAATTCATTAACATTTCAAAAGGACAAGTTATACCTGTGGGAAGTAAAATTAGAATTCCATTTTGCTATTCCATATTTTGTTGAATGATAGATTTCATATTTGTGCATTGCTCAAAATATACTAACAATGCCGAAAGAGCAGGTTACTCAGTTGTACAGACATACAAAATCCTTGTGTTGGAAGGGGAGCCTTTATATTTTTCCCTTCTTTCTCTTTTTTTTAATGGGTCTTTAAGAATTATAAATGCATCATATGCTTTTTATAAAATAACTAAATACTTAATAAAAGTTTAGTCCCCTTCACCTTTCTATCCCAAGCTATTAGGCTCTTCACCAATTACAGATTAGTATATATTCTTGTAGACTTTTGCCTATGTATATACAAACAGATATACTTAAATCATGATTTTTATGCTATATATTTCAATAACCATTCTGTAGATACCTAAACTGTAAGAGATGAAATACTATAAGCTCATCATGCAGTTCAGTTGTAGATGGTATTCTGCCTTCATCTTGAGCCACCTGGAGTGTGGACTGTTATCGGTTATAATAATAAAATGGCTGCTTAATTTGCAATGTATTATACATTGTATATTATACATGGTATACAGTATACTTACACTATATGATATATACCATAGGGAAATATAATTCATTCCAGAATTATAGCAACAAAATACTATCTAACAGATCTGAGCTTTTTGCAAAGAAAGATGTGAAGCTGTAAATTATCCTTTACTCTACTGCATGAGTTTTGGAGATGATGTGAGTAGATATTTCTGTGTCATGTGTTCTTTATGTTCACGTGCGTGCAGAGTGTTTTTGTGAGCAAGTCTGTGAATAGAGTGCCCAGTGGTACTTTTACATTATGGTTTAGGGCTCTTTCTTACTTCAGGTTCTGGAGAAACAGAGCCTGGGATGCTGACTTTTGTTCAAGTGAGTTATTGAGCGAGTGCTCAGTAACAGAAGGAGAGAAAAGGAAGGAGAGAAGCCAATAGGGTTAGGGAAAGAAAAAGGAGATGACTATGGTCTGTAGACTAGCTTCAATCTGATCCCAGGAGAACCTCTGGATTATAAATTACACCTAGAGCTGTTCCACCTTGAGACAAGGGGGCCGGCCTCTTGTCCTCTTGTATAAATTAGTCATTTTTTGTGCACTACAAGAAGGCAGTAGTAGGGAGAGCTTTAGCCTCTCACAGCTATTCCTGCTTGGCTAAGAGCAATCATCTGGAAAAGAAGGCAAATGTAGGTCATTACTGGCCAACATTTAGAGCATTTGGGGACTGGGTGAGCTACCTAGTAAAAGGGATCTGGGATGGTGCCAACAGTATCCCAATAAAAGCACAGAACTCAAAGACACATTTTTAAATGTAATATTTTCTTCATGACCTGGATATTAAAATTATACATTAAATCTGAAAGATTCAATGATAACTGAATAGGAGCTAACAGCTTTCTAGTGGGGAGAAGCTCTATGCAGCCAAAAAGCACTGTAGCTCAATAACTATTAAGTTAAGAGATGTGAGGTTGTCCTCAAAATAAGAGCAGATGAAATCAAACTATTTATGAAATACTGCATTTCTCTGAAGGGATGCATATCTAATTAGCATTATTGCTTGTCTTCTCTCTATACTGAAAATGGTCAAACAGCTCTAATGGAAACTGTTTCCTCCAATATCATCTTATATCTAAATTCCTGGTCTGCACGTCTTATGAAGAGTAGCAGTTATTGGCTATATTATTTCAAGACTTAGAATCTACTAACCTTTGTGATTGAAAAAAAAAATCGCCATTCAAAGTTTCTGCATATTCTCAATAATGATTATAATGATTCCCATTTAATTTCCAAATACATGTTGGGGTGCATACAATAAGATATTTGGAAGTCAAAAGGAAACAAAAGAGGTAAGGGAAAGGGAAGAAATGACAGACATGACTTTCATTCCTAATGACCAATAATGGAGAGATATTCATGTACAAATACACTTCTTACCCATTCTCTATCTTTTATGTTTAATGATGGTGCTGTTTATGATACATGGGGAAAAAGTATGAGAAAATATACATATTAAGGCCTAGCTTCTTCAATTTGCCTGAAGAGACATATTAAATAGTCTTAACTTTCATAATGCCGATTGAAATTTCATAGACATGAACAGTTACTTTAAATATAGCAACTTTCTCAGATCAATGGCAGGGGAAGAAAACAATGGAAAACTGTGATGACAGGAAAGAAAAAACTGAGTTTTCATATATTTTACCTTATATCAGGTCTATGTATAAATATTTTCGATTGTTCAGTAGTGTCAACCAGCTGTATGTTCTTCACATGGATTGGATGCTGTAAATCCTCATTTAAAGGGTTAGTAATGAATATCACATTAGTTTCACCTGAACAAACATTTTTAAATCCAACAAATGTTGAAGCTAAAATATAAATAATAGAAAAATAATTATTTTCTATAAAGAAAGTGGAAAATCAGTTTCATTTCAGGTATATTCCACCTAACATCATTTAACACCACCTTGAACATGGAACTCCTACCTTATGTGGCAGGTAAATTCACCACTATTTGTGCACTATATCCACACTACTGAGTAGTCTCCTCCTATATTTTCTCTGAGCTTGGAATATTTTCTCTGTGATTTGCTTTGGACAATGGGATAAAAGCAATTGTAATATAAACAGATCTGAAAAGTGCTTGCGTATTAGGGCTCACTGTCTCTTGGTATTCTTGGAAAATTCTGTGATTACCAGCGTGTGAATAAGCCTCGGGGACATTTGGCTCAGTCACTCCCATTACCCCATCAAGGGCCAGCACAAACCACCAGACATGGAATTGAGACTACCCCAGACTAACCAGCCCCTACACATCTTGTAAAGTAATGGCAGCTCAGTGAATAATCCCAGGTAAGATTAGCAGAAGAACCACCCAGCTGAACAAAGCCCAAATAGCCAGTCCACAGAATCATGTGCTAATAATGGTTGCTTCAAGGCTCTGAATTTGGGGGATGGTTTTTATGCAGATAAGGCTAAACACCATTGCTCTCTTGGTCTTATTGCATATATTATGTGGCCCAAAAATAAAACTGATTGGATCAAAAAACTTAATCTCCTTTGCACTTAAAATCCAATAACTCAAAACTGAAAGCAGCATAAAGTGACTCCAAAAATTCTTAAATTACTTATGTGCCATCTACTACCCTGCGTGATTACATTCTCTCCTAACAAAATATTGTATACGCATGAATATAAGCCTGTAGATCAGTATCAATAAAACACTGCAGTAGTAGATGCTGTTTGTACCCTGTGAAGATTTCCTTTATTGTTCCTAAAGCTACGTAGCATGCTAATTTTCGGCAAGGGTATCATTATTACAAGCAACACTGAAAAATGATGATAATGTGTTTTGCATTCCTGGGAATTAAAGTCATGAGAAATAATATGTCAAAACTTAGATGTCTTATTTATTGAGCTGCTTTCTTTAAGGAGACATTGGTTAAAGTCATCATGAAAGGGAGACTTGCTAAACTGAAATAGAGAATGGCTCGGTGTATTTAATGGGCAAAGTGAAAATGCTTGGTATGTTCACTACATGATTTTGCATATAATTATTTTCCATTTTTAAGGAGGCAGCCTGGTTCAGTGAAAAAGCAGTGGATTTTAAGTCAAGAGATCTGATTCTAATCCTAGCTCTGCCAATAGCTGTGGAAGTTTGGCAAAACATTTTAAGTTCCATGAACTAAAACTTTTTCAATCGTAAAAATTTCTAATCAAATATAACCCTAATTATAGAAAAGGGTTGTATGCTTTAGAGAAACTAATTAATATTAAGTCACTATACCAGCGCTTTTTCTGTTGTTTGAGAAGGAAAATGAAATGTCTATTCTTTAATATACGTGAACCCATGCCCCCTGCAGTGGAAGTGTGAAGTCCTAATCACTGGACCACCAGGGAATTCCCCAGGGAACCATTCTCAAAACTGACTCTGATGTCTGGTTTCTTTGCTTGCTGTATTGAGCAGATTAATGTAATCATTATTTTTTTAAACTAACAATGAAACGTTACTAGTTATAGTCTACATATTCTTTATAGAACTGAATTGCTGGATTTTCAAAGAGTATGTTTAAACTTGCCTGAGATGTCCAAAAGACCGCTGATGGCATTGTAACTCATGATTCCTGCATGGGGTTTCCGCGGCGCCATGTTATGTGCTGAAGCAAAAGTAGGCCAGCAAATCCCACTTCTTCCACCTTTTATGAAAAGAAGAAAGTTAATGAAATTTGCATATGCACTCAAATGAACCCCCAAATTAAAAGTTCTAAAATCTTCACCTGATGGAGGTCTAGAACTTCGATGGGCAGCAGAAAGTTCCATATTGGGATCATCATTAGTTAGGACATCAGAGCAATTAAATTCAGGGCTACTTCCAACAATTAATGCATTCTATTAAAAAAAAGTTCAAATAGTAAGCTTTAATAATAACTTTTCTTAAAAGAAAACATAATAATGGATAATACTGAATTCCACTGTAGCAAAACACAACCTATATAACTTTGAGAAGTGGGTCATTCATTAAACCACGATGAAAAAGATGTGATTTCTGCCCTGAGTGGATGACACTCAGTGTCGGAGGTGGGGAGACAGGCATGTAAACAATTATCTATAAAGATACATTACGTTTTCATGATAGGAATATGTGCAGAGACCAGCAGGAACAAAAAGAGGAGGGAGTGTCTAAACCACCTAAGCTGGTTCAGGAAAGACAGTGAAAATTTAACTGATTGTGGCAAGATTAGCAGGTAAGAAGCAAGAAGAGCTGAGGGAAGGAGGGGGGAGAGGGAAGGGTGGAGAGCTTCCTGGCAGAAGGCAATGAACACCAAGGCAAGAGCTGGGGCTGGTAGAGTGAAGTCAAGAAAATCATTTATATTTAATAATTTTACCCTTCTCAGAGTTGCTCTTTCTGCTTTGCATGGCTGCATTCAATTCTTACCTTAATTTGCACTGTTTTACTGGAAATTTTATGAGACACAGCAGACGGCGTGTAAATCACTGAAGAAATGGCCATTCCATTGTCAACCAGGGTCACGTTATAGATATGCACACTCTCAGTGGTCTGTAATAGAACTTGTAGGTTACATAGTATGAAATGCAATCATAAAAGAAAATAAACAATCACTCTTTTGGGATCCATTTACCTGAAAATAAATTCCATAATCCCAGCATGCCCAAATGGTAAATCCCTGTATAAGAGAACATCCAGGAAGGCCATCTTGGTTCATATAGATACCAAATAAACCTCCATGGGCTTCATTGTCAAACCACTTTTCCAAAGAATTAGAGTGACCTTTGAAGGAAATACAGAACCAGAGAATCAACATTATGGATCAAGTCATAGAGTTATAAGCAGTATCAGTTAAGGCTGAAATTCTTTTAAAAGTTAAATATATAATTCTGATGCAAATTTTAACAAGATGATCAAATATTTGTATGGCTCAGCTACTTATGGTTTACTCTATTTAGCATTTCTCTTATCTAATTTGTCTCTTCACTGTTACTCAGAATAACTGTATATTCATTTGCAAAAGTGTGATTTAGTGCTAGCACCCTTAACTTACTATGTCTGATTAAACATGAATTTCTTTAGATAGATTATGAAGTTTGAATTCAAACAAGGCTAAACTTGAAAAACACAATGATACCACTTGCTGTCTGTAAATGTTACTGGTTCCTTCTGGTCATCCCATTTTTAAGCTAAGTGTCACTTCCTTAGAGGGCCTTCTCTGACTACCTGATTCAAAGTAGCACCTCAGTCACTTAACATGGCAATTTCCATTTTTTTCACTTTGATATTTAATTACTACTTATTTGTGAATGATTCATCTCCTCTCTCCTATTAGAACATGTATGAGAGAAGAAACTAGGAGAGAAGAAACTCATGAGAGAAGAAACTCATGAGAGAAGAAACTGTGTCCAGCTCCTTTACCACCAGACCCCTAGAGCCTAGAAGGTAATGCAGAGATAGGTACTCATCAAACGTTTCTTGAACTAATGTATGCATGATCTTGGGAAAGTTGCTTAACATTTTATAACTTAAGTTTCCTCAAATATAAAAAATTTTAATGCCTAATTCAGGGTTGCTTCAAAATGAAGTGAAATAACCCACATAAACTGCCTCAATAAATGGAAGCTATACCCATTATTAACATACAATAAAAGTGGATTTTCATCAAAGTTTTACTTATGTACAAATCAGATCAGTAACCTTAAAAACTCCTTCCCAACCATGCATAAATTTGAGGATTCCCTATAAAGAGCAGCACTGCCGCCTAAATTGTACTTTGTACCAGCTCTCTTGTCCAAGTTCCCCAGGATCTGACTTCCTCCATCTTCTATTGCTTTTCCTTTCTTCCTAGTCCTTTGAGATTGACATTTCACCTATGGTTGGTCTACCTGGTTTCTATTTTGTTTCCTGCCTAAGAAGCTGTTTGCATATCTACACCTTGGTTCCACACAATGTAGCCCATGGACAAGTATGGATCTACCTGTGGACCCACGTGTGTCGGAGTTCCCTTGCCAGCATCCCAGCCCCTCACTTGTTTGGGAGATGAATTGTGTAAACTGATGTCCCGTTCCAGGAACTTAAGCCCTCAATTCCTCTGTGATGTCTCATATTTCAATTACTCTAAATCCAAAACCTCCTTATAAATACTTCCAATTATTATAGGAAGATCAGTATAGTTGGTGAAAAATGCTTTACATGGCATTATACATATTAGTAAGTATTCACATTCACAGGTCATATTTTGATTAAAAAAACACAATGCTTCAAAGAAGATGTAGAGAAATTACATATTTTAAAATTTTAAGTCAAAGAAAAGCCACTTTAAGCCTCTGGGAACTAAAATACTTAAAAAGAGCATACATCAAGGAATCAGTTATCTCTGTGGCAAAGTTGTTTTATTCCCTCAAAATGTATTTTGCACAAGAATAAAATTAGCTAAAGTCAATAACTTTTGAATTTACAGGAAAAACTGCTATTCAAAGAATTTCAAAAATAACTACAGAGATTAAAAATATCAACTGTAGAAGGGCTATACATTTTTCAGAAATAATTCCATTTCCTTTAGCTAAGTTACTCAAGAGGTAAAGCCTGCAGGTCTATTATTCTTCTACTTTTTTGATTCAATGATTAATTTATGTGGTTTAAGAAAGTTATACAGTAATAAGTGACCAGTCACCCTGTTTCTACTCACCTTCAATGACGTTTTGCTTTTACACTTCCAGTGCTTCTTTACGTAAATGCATATACCATACATATTCTTTTCTTCCCTTTCTTCCACAAAACGTACTATACACGAAACAGTATTACATATACTGTTTTGCAACCTCCACAGGCTATTTTAGAATATCCTGGTGATTTCTCCACATTGATACACAGTATGCATCTTTTTCCTTCTTTTTTAGAGGGGCCTAGTGTTCCAATGTTTGGCTTTATAGAACTAGCCCACAGTAACTGGACACACGGTAGCTTTCAGTTTTCTGCCATACATGCAACGCGGTGATGCATAACCTTGCTCACAAATCTTTTTCTAACGGCTGTGGTGGCAGCTGTTAGATTACAGGAAGTAGAAATGCAGAGTCAAAGGTAAACGCCTCTAAAACTTTGTGCTTGCCAGTTTCCCCTTCATAGGGATTCGATCATTTTGTCCTTCAATCAGCAATGTGTAAACGTTCCTGTTTCCCTGCAGCCTTAACAACTGAGCAGTTGTTCAGTTAATTCTTGATTTTTGCGAATCTGGTAGAGAGAAATGTACCTGAAAGTGCTCTGTTCATGTCCTTTGAATTTTTTCGTGCTTGCAGGCTCTAACACATGAATAGTGAGCATGTATTCCTTTAAAGCGGAAGCATGAAATAGTGGCATATCCCTACAGGCATGTATCTCTATGCTTAGAAGTTGCTTTGGGGAAAGTGGTGGTGGGATAAAATAATCACTGTTCCGATACCATCAAATCTAGCATTGAAGCTGCCGTTAGAGTTTTTGGATCATAAACATGGAAAATAAATCTCTTAAAAGTCTATTTTTAAGGATCTATCCTTCTTTCATTCCCTTGATACTATTAGTCAACACCCCTTATCCTATTCTGTCCTCCCCCATCTCTCTGCTGATCCCTTTTGTTTACTTTCATTTACCCCACTGCTCCTTGCCCAGATGACTACTCTCTTTCACTCTTATTGTGTCTTTCCAAGCCTGTGGGACCCAGTTGTCCACCATTCTGTACTTTACCCCTCTTTTTCTCCCTTCTACTCTCTGGCTCACTCTGTCTCCCTGGTTATCCCTCGGATTGTCTCTTTCCTTCTCATCCCCCTCCACAGTCACAGGGATAGAATAAAGAGACCCCTTGCTGAGGAAGAGCTCATGTCCAGTGGGATCAGGAATGCAAACACACTGTGGCAGGCACAGTTAATGGCATGGGACTGGACAGAAGGACACGGGGTATCACAAGGACAGGGCTGGTCACCTCCCTTAGTCTGGAGCTCAGGGCCCCTTCCCTGAGGCTGCGACTGTGAAGGGGAGGCCTGGGGAGCAGCAAGGCCCAGTCCCAGGAGGACCAGGCCCAGTCTCAGGGGAGGCCTTGGGTCTGAAGTATCCCAGGACCAGGGAAGAGCACGGCATCCTGCAGCTGCCCGAGAGGGATGATGTGGGTGAAGGTGGAGAAGAAAATCGATTTTAATTTTTTCTTTAAACTCAATATTATATGGAAATAATTCAGTTTGTTAAGTTCTCTCAGTGCCTAGGAAGGGGCAATATTACATATTCAACTGACAAACAATAATTTATTTCTAACAAATTTGGACAAGTTATTTCCTCATTTTCGTGACTCTATGCCAAAGACTTACTTGAGCAAGGTTCGCCATCGATGCGGTATCCTGCCCTTCCAAATCCAGCCACTACGTTATTTTGTAAGACTGTATTGGTCCCTCTATTTATCTAGTACAGTGATAAAGAAAATGCTTTGAGTCAGGCTCTTACACAATTATGCAATGAGAGCAGGTATGCAACACACACAAGAAAACTAATTATGATGATACTTTCAGGAGTAAAAATTTAATTCACTATTCACCCCATTCAAATTTATAATACAAATGAAGTATTGAAATTACCTTAGGTTCTTGGTGTAAACCTACCACTAGATACTATACCTTAGACTTTTTCATTTCAGTCATGAACTCCACTGGATGTGGTTCAATATTAATAAGCCACAGACCAAATTCCAGTATTATACTAAGGCTACAAACATGTTATCACCCTTTTTGGTTATATTGTTACCAATCTGATTTACTATGAAAGAGACAACTAAGGCAATTACAGTGGACTATAAAATTTAGTAGAGGCATTCATCAGTTTAAAGAAAATCTGCTATAATAAAAAACTGGGCTAGAACAAGCGTTAGGTAATTACTAGGCAATTTTATTTTACAAGCCAAATCAGAGTGGTGGAAAATGAAAAGTATAGAGCACAGAGGTTTAGTTCTTGCCTATATAGTATCAGCAAAATAGTCCAAATCTCACTTATTTAAAGCTTATTAAACACCCTTATTTTTAAAGATCATGATAAAAAGAGTCAAATGGAATTCATGAAAGTAAAATAAGTGCCTTTCAGAAGATACAGACAACTTTAAAGATTTGGAATTGACATCTGATTACATTCTAGCATCTATAAATAGATGAAAAGAGAACATTATTATCTTATACATGTATACTGAGTTTCAGGCTTTCAGATTTTGCTTTAAGGTGATTATTAATAGTTGCACAAAAAAAAATTCAATCCTTATCCTATCTTTCAAAGAGAGCTTTTTAAATTCCTCTTCTTTCCTATGGTATAAGTAGGTAAAATAAAAACAAGAGGAAGCTATCCTTCCTCCAAATCCTCTCTTTGTAATTTCTATTTTCTTGCTTACAATTTCACTCTACATCTAATTGATGTAGTAATTGAAGAAACTTCATGGGAAACAAGAAGGGCCCAATTAGTAATATCTGATAAGAGTAAATAATCTTACATATAGAATTATAGAATTTTAGATGAGAAATGGATTTTAGCGATTTTATAGTCTATCATTCTAATTTTACATATGAGGAAAGAAACTAAATTTAGAGTTAAACAATAATATGTGTAAGGCATTCAGTCAATTAGAAGCAGAGAGAGACCCTGTAATGGAACTTGAAAGCAATAATTAATGTTGGAGAAGCAAGGAAATAAGAGAAGTATTTAAACCAATGGACATCAACACAAAGAAAAATCCAATGGCTATTGGAACTCTCAACATCTTTAAAGAAAGTTCATTCACTCCTTTAATCAGCTCACTTTACCCGCAATCTTTATCTAAGGAAGAAATTGTTTTCAATGACATTTTGAGATTTACAAATTCTACAGAAATTATAATCTTCAATAAGGAAATTACCAATTATAATTTTGTCTACTTATAGTTTTAAATTTGTTCACACTACCTCAATCGCTGCATGCCAGAGAGTCGAACTCAAATCTTTTCTATTTTGATAGGTTCCTGGCCAAACTGAAAGTGTAACCAAGTTTCCTCGGATTCTGTTCGCATCCCCCCATATTCTTATGCCTGGAAAAAAAATAAAATCCCCCCAAATATATATACATTTGTAATGAGTGCTCTGGGGAATGTCTTTCATTTCTTCCATGAAATCACTGTTCTTGTTTGAGCCTTACAAATGAACCCCTCTGATTTTAGAGTGACCCCTCTTAAACTCTTTGCTACTTTATCTCTTTAATAGACTATCTGAATTAGAATCTTCTGGAGTGTTTGTTAAATATGTGGATTCACAGGCTCCACCTTAGATTTTAACAGACACACACACACACACACACACACACACAAATTTTAAACACTTTCAGTGAGTTTGTATTATGCTTTGGACTGATATTCAAGAAAGGCTAACCCCCTACAATCAAATATATTTTTTAGAAACTAATAACCTTTATTTGTGAATAATCTTTTTGATTGACATGTGAGAAGTATGTTAAAAGTTATGGTAATTTAAACTGTTGATGATTAGATAACTCACATAAGATCACAGTATGGTAAATAATTCTTCTAGGAGCTGTGTTTTCCAGTATGATGGCCATAGCCACATGTGACTACTTAAATGTAAAGTAAGTACGATTAAATTAAGTATAATTAACATTAAAAGTACAGTTTCTCAGCCACATTAGCCACAGTTCAAGTGTTCAGTGCCCACATGCAGTTTAGCAATTCCCATGTTAGCACAAACTTAGAACATTTCCATTCTCGCAGAAAGACCAATTTGACACCATGGCTCCAGAGTTTGCAGACAAGGGTGTCTCAGAAAGACATGTTATTGGACCAAAATATTATCATATTACCTTCCCCCACTGTAAAGTGAATGATGTTATCATCTATGTCCAATCCATCTGTCCCAAACACACCAATTGCAGGGGAAAAGCCATTGTGAAAAGCACAGCCTCGAATATAAGATGAGCCACGTTCTTGAATCTATAAAACATTGAGATTCAGCGAACATTTTAAAAACAAAACTAAAGTCTATTTAGAGAAAAAAATTTGAAGTAGGTGATTTTCAGGAAACAAATCTTGATAAATAAGATACTTAATTTACATTCCATGAAAGGAGATGATTTCCCAGTAGATCTTTTTATCCTGGGAAATTGCCCTATATCTTTGATTTATGATTAAATAAAGCAAAAAAAACTGCTTACTTTAAATATGAATTAAAAATTCTCCAGTGCTCTTCTATGCATTTATATTTCTATCTTTACCTATAAAATGCTAAGTAACTAAAAATTGTTTTTCAGAATAGTTTATTATATGATGACCAGGGATTTTTTTTAATCACAAAAGTCGATACTTTAGGCAAGGTGTTACAATTCAAATGTCTGTAGGAAACAGTCAATGAGTGGTTTAGGAGTTTCAATTTCAAACCTACATGATTTTTTTTTAATTTTTAATTTTATTTATTTATTTTTATTAATGTGTAGTTGATTTGCCATGTTGTATTGGTTTCAAATATAAGCAAAATGATTCACTTATTCATATATAATCTATTCTTTTCCAGATTCTTTTCCTTTATAGGTTATTACAAGAATATTGAGTACAGTTCCCTGTGCTATACAGTAGGTCCTTGTTTATCTATATTATACATAGTAGTGTGTATATGTTAATTCCAGAGTCCCAATTTATCTCCCCCCCAATAATATATATATTTTTTAAAAATTTATTTTATATTGGAGCATAGTCGATTAACAATGTTGTGTTAGTTTCAGGTGTACAGCAAAGTGATTCAGTTATACATACACATGTATCTGTTCTTTTTCAAATCCTATATAAGAAATATGGTCTTTCTCATTTTTTCTCAAATCACCAGCCTTCTAAGCATATTTATTTTCCCACTTTTGATAGAGGCATGGATATACAGACATACTTTTCATTTGAGAAATTTAAGAAATACTCATTTTGTTTAATAGTAACTATTTGGAAATATTTTTGGTCATTGTAAAGTAGAGATGTGAAATACTACCATAGATCTTCAATTCTTTCATCTTATGTGCTGCATTTTCTACGGTTTTTTTTTTTTTTTTCACTGACCATAAATAAATGCATGAAATGGCTGGGATCAAATGCTGTTGTGAGTCTAAAAATGTTAATGGGAAATATATCTAAGAAAGTTTTTTTTAATAAATTTATTTTTATTGGCTGTGTTGGGTCTTCATTGCTGTACACAGGCTTTCTCTAGTTGTGGAGAGTGGGGGCTTCTGTTGTTGCAGAGCATGGGCTCTAGGCACATGTGGGCTTCAACATTTGTGGCACTCAGGCTCAGTAGTTGTGGCTCACAGGCTCTAGAGCGCAGGCTCAGTAGTTGTGGCACATGGGTTTGGTCGCTCCACAGCATGTGGGATCTTCCCTGACCAGGGATCGAACCCGTGTCCCCTGCATTGGCAGGCAGATTTTTAACCACTGTACCACCAGGGAAGTCCCTAAGAAAGTTTTCCCATATTAGATTATAGCCTTAGCAATTCTAAGATATAGGTTTTAGTAAAGTTAAATGAAAATAAAATCAAAATCAAAATATTTAATTTTGAGTATATACAAAAATTATAAATAAAGTACAAACCTGTCCCAGGTTAAGAAATGTTACAGCATATCTTGGATCTGTGCTATCCCTGAAGCCTTCTTGACCACTGTGATAAAATTCCACATTACTTATTCTTGCATTTCCTAGGGGGGGGAAAGAGTTACACTTTTTTTTTCCTTGAAACTGAGTAAAAATTTTTGAAAAACTATGAAAGTTTTTGTAACTTTCCAAATTACAAATTTGTTTTCAACTTTTTCATGGAAATTGTATTCATTTTTCTTTGCTCTTCTAATCCAAATAAGGCAATGTTTCTGAACTTGTTTTTTCACTGCCCCTCACAAGAACCTTTTTATTATTTATTTATTTATTTATTTCTCTGAATAGCATCCCCTTTCCATGACATTTTAATACCACAGATATACTACATATCTGTCAATGTATGGTGGCCCTTTGGAGGACCACAAACTGTTTAAGTTTCTTTTTGTCCCCCAAGAGTCAGTTTTCACCTGTTGGTAGTGATACTGTCCCCGTTGAGAATGCATGGCATGAGGCAGAAGTTATAATTCACCTGACATTTCAATTTTGATGCTCTAAAAGAGCTTTTAAAGACATTATCTTTACATAATTTTTTCCAGAATATGCATTGCCAAGTAGCTGCTGATTGAGTTTGTCATAAGTGCCACTGAAGTGACAAAAGGCAATTTCATAGATTATTAAGAACAGCAATGACAATCCATGAGAGACGACTCTGTACCAAGTTCTGTACTAAGTGCTTAACAGGCAATGTGTGATTTAATTCTCATACAATATCTATGAGTTAAGAACTTTTATCATTCCTGTCTTCTATACAGGGAAACTGAGGCATGGAGATCCATGGCTGGTAAAAATACAGTAGAGGATAGTCCTCATTTCAAAATCTGGTATCTAATAAAATGCACTGGAGAAAAGTTATTTTATACTACAAGGGAAAAGCCTGTCTGGAAATCCATGAGTCAGCAGTTAAATGTATGGTAGAGAACATAAGATTAATAAGATAGAGACAAAAAAAAAAGAATAAAGAGCAAATTTTAATTAAAAAAAAAAAGAGACAAAGAAGAAATGATTACTACAGACCACCTCGGCCTACAAAAGCCATAGATGCATTTTCTTTACTTACATCACAAAATAATTTATTGGAGCAAGGAAAGGTTGACATGGGAATAGGGTCCATCATGGGGCTTTAAGTGAGGCACCCTGGATTAGTATCCAAGATCACAGTATTTTTACCCCTCGAATCATCTAATTCTTTGTCTTTAAAAGGAGGACAATATTTATGCCATGAGGACTGAACGACATAATATGTGTTAAATGCTTAGCACCGTGTCTAGAATCTTGTATTACTTTACAATCATTATTGCTGTTCTGCTCATCAGTTAAGCCTCTGTTGGCAGATTATGACCAATAGGTAGAACTTATAGTGGGATAGCTGCCTGCTCAATATAAAGCTTGTCTCAAAGGAGAGGTGTTGCAAAATGGAATAGGCAGTGTGGTAACCAAGTGAGGGCCTGTTGAAACAGTCCAAGAATAGAGGATTATTCCTGTTACCCAGATTGTGAGATTGAAACACCAGCTTCCAATAAAAAGAACCAGGGTTACATGGAGGAAGAACTCACTCTCAGTCTCAGCAAGAAAAAAAAATTACAACATGTACTTTTATCAGAAAGTGAAGAAGCTAAAAAATAAAAAACAGTCAGAAGGAGGATTTAGGTACCAACATGAAAAGGTTCTGAAGGTCAACAAGAGGGCATTTTCAGTATCAGTAAGGTTAATGATCACAATGGATTAGAACATATCAAATATATTTAAATCCATGGAACTAGTAAAGATACTAACAACAAAACAAAAACTCCTTGTCACCTTTGGAGGATGGTTGGGAGCCAACTCATTATTTTGAAAGCTAGTTAATAAGAGGAAAGAATCAAACATTTTCCCTATCTAAACTATCCTTCAGAGTAGTCAAGTAGTTGTCTGGGAAGGCTTCTCTTCATAGAAATATTCGAGATTATAAATGAGGAGGGAATGGGAGAATTAAAATATCACCACTTTAAACCTCAGTGATTCAATAGACCCAGGCAATGATCATTAATAACTGCTAACCACCAACCAAAAGACACAGACTGGCTGAATGGATACAAAAACAAGACCCATATATATGCTGTCTACAAGAGATCCACTTCAGACCTTGGGACACATACAGACTGAAAGGGAAGGGATGGAAAAAGATATTCCATGCAAATGAAAATCAAAAGAAAGCTGGAGTAGCAATAGTCACATCAAATAAAATAGACTTTAAAATAAAAAATGTTACAAGAGACAAGAAAGGACATTACATAAAGATCAAGGGATCAATCCATGAAGAGGAGATAACAATTATAAATATATATGCACCCAATATAGGAGCACCTCAATACATAAGGCGAATGCTAACAACTATGAAAGAGGAAATGCAAGGCAGAAATAGAGACAAAGGTGTAGAGAACAAACACATGGACACCAAGTGGGCAAAGCGGGGAGGGTTGGGGGGGATGAATTGGGAGATTGGGATACCAAATTGTACACTCTAAATATATGCTGTTTATTGTCTGTTAACTGTATCTCAATAAAAGTTCTTTAAAAAAATTAATAACTGCTAACATCATAAAGGGAAAAACAATCGTACATGATGTGCCTGTTAATGGAAAAATAACCACCAACTATGAGGAATTCTTGCCTAAAAACTGAGTCACGGTCTGGTCAATTTGCTAGTTCTAAATTTGCTACTTATGCATAGAAAATACAAGGGAGGCAGGGACAAGTAAAATTCTAGGGATGCATCACTAAATTTGGACTATCGGAAACACTAGGACAGATGACCTAGCTTCTTTTATAAATAAATAGCAAAGAAAGAGAAATGAATCAGAGATTTAAGATTCATAACCAATTGCAACATGGATCTTATTTAGATCCCGATTTGAACAAAGAGAGTGAAAAAGAAAGAAGGAAAGAAAGAAGGGAAGGAAAGAAAAGAAAGAGAAGGGGAAGGGGAAAGGAGAGGAACGGGGTGGGGGGGGTGAAGGGAGGAGGGAGGAAGGCAGGGAAAGCTGTAATGAACTGGAGGATTCTGAACAATCATTTGATGCTTAGGAATTATTACTAACATTTTAAAATCTGTAAGAACAGATGTTTTTAAAGCAGTCTTTTAGATTTACACACTGAAATATTTCCAGATGAAGTACTGTGTGATTGCTTCATTCATAACAGAATAGATACAGAAACACCCTAAGTGCTCATCAATGGATGAATGAATAAAGATGTGAGATACCTCCCTCTCTATCTATCTACCTGTCTATCTATAACATTCCACTGTATGTATACATATATCATTCAGCCATGAGTGAGAAAGAAGGAAATTCTGTCATTTGGGACAACAGGGACAGACCTTGAAGGAATTATGCTAAGTGAGATAAGTCAAACAGAGAGATTTAAATGTGCATGATCTCATTTATATGTGGAATCTAAAAAGGCTGAACTCATAAAAACAGAGAGTAGAAAGGTGGTTACTAGGACCTGTGGGGTGGGAGAAATAGGGAGCTGTTTAAGGGTATAAACTTGCAACTAGTCAATAAATAAGTCCTGGAGATATAATGTAATATACAGCTTAGGGATATAGTAAAAATACCATATTATAAACTTCAAAGTTGCTAAGAGACTAGCTCTTCATTGTTCTCACCACAAAAAGATAAATAATAATTATATGACATGAAAGAGATGTTAGCTAGCTACTGTGGTAAACATATTGCAATATATAAATGTATCAAATCAACACAATGTACACCTTAAACTTACACAATGTTATATGACAGTTATATCTTAAAAAATAGATGCTTGTTGATTCAAAATAATCCATGGGCTTGAAGAAAGTAAGTGAGCACATAGGTCAAACAATATTGGCCACAGTTGGTATCTGTGGTAATTGGTGATGGTAAGTATTATACATTTCTCTGTTTTTGAAATATGTTTGAAATTTTCCTTCAAACAAAAGTAACAGATCAGTTGTGCTTGTTATGAAATGCTTTCTGTTTGAGTGCAAGTTTGGGCTAGGTGTTACCTAAGGTCATTGTTAACTTGATAATTATTTTGCCTGTAAAGATAAAATTAGTAGAATAATGTTAGGAATTTGGTTCTGGAGAGTGGCATCTGGACTACATAATCCCTCTCAAGGCTTTATTTTTCAATGTGTTAAAAACAAGACAGCAGGCCCAAAATGGAGTCACTTTTGCTAAGCCTGAGAACGGACTTGAGGACACGGGGTGGGTAGTGGGGTGAAGGAGAAGCTGGGAAGAAGTGAGAGAGTAGCACTGACATATATACACTACCAAATGTAAAATAGAGAGCTAGTGGGAAGTTGCTGCATAACACAGGGAGATCAACTCGATGATGGGTGATAACTTAGAGGGCTGGGAAAGGGAGGGTGGGAGGGAGTCGCAGGAGGGAGGGGATATGGGGATATATGTATAAATACAGCTGTTTCACTTTGGTGTACAGAAAAAACTGGCACAACAGTGTAAAGTAGTTATATTCCAATAAAGAGCTTAAAAAAACAAAACAAAACAAAACAAAACAAAAAACAATCAAAAAACCAGTTCATCAGGAATGGCCTGATCAGCGTGGCTTAGATAATCTGCTTGATAAACCTCTGCCTCCCCTTACAGGGAAAGTAACCTTGCAGTAACCCATCCTCTTTTTTGCCAAATATAACTACCTTGTTCCTGCTCCCTTCTGCCTGTAAAAGTCTTTTATTTTGCACAGCTCTTTAACAGTCCTTTGTAGCTGCTAGATTGGATGCTCCCAATTCATGAATCCTTGAATAAAGCCAATAAAGTCTTTAAAATTTATTCAGTTGGATTTTGTTTTTTAACACAAATGATCCTATAAAGGAGTGAGGATTATTTAAGAACCAAACACAGAAGAGACCCTGCTATATTTCATTTAGAAAAATAAACTGAATTTGTACTAACCTTTAAAAGTCACCATATTTTCAGTGAATGAGCTGACTAGGACACGTGCACCAAAAGATTCCTTCAACCAACCTGGATAATCCTCACCAAGTATTTTGATGTTTCTACTCAGTATCCCAACATCAGCTGCTAATGTGTAGCTCTGACCAGTTCCAGGAACACGGTATCTTTCAGCTGCAGCAGAAGGACCATTAGATTACTATCAACACTGAGAAATACCTGTCTTTATTAGTTTCTTTGCAGCTCACAGGCCACATAACTTTCTAGTATGCCAAAAGTGAACACAAATATGTGAACTGATTAGAGTTACACGCTTAAAAGTACACAGATGGCAGTCAGAAATTATACCATTTTATTTATAAAATAAATATAATCAAAAGTATTTCTTCTATTTACAGCAAAAAGATTATTATAGTCAGCACTTATAAAGTTACTGCTTCATAAGTGTTTTGCAGTCACTTCGAATTATACACAAAAACACTCTTGTGAGACAAGTTGGGAAGCTTATTGTAATTTTAGCAGATCAGGACATGAGATAGAGAAGTAAAAGAACTTGCCCACAGCCATGTGGAGAATCAGCAACACACAGATATTACCTCTCCTGATGCCTAAACCTTGGTTTGTTCTGCTTTTTCTGTGACATATTTTGCACCAACTACAATTCTTTATAAATATGCAGTAGTAGAGCAAACATAGTCTGTACCTTTACATCTTAATAATTTTAAGACATAACTAAATTACATTCTACATTTCTAGAAGTCTTACTCAAAACTTTAAGACAAGCAGGTACGTTTCAAACAGAGAGAAGTGTTTGGTACTTTAAATGAAAGAATCTATACTGTCAAACTTCAAAAACTATTTTGCGATTAAAATGTTCTTCAAAGAAACCTTTTTCTTTTGACTTAAAGAAAAAATATGTGATACAGAATGATAGACACATGCTTCTATCAAAATGCTACTTAAGAAAGTTCTTTTAAGTTTCTTTTTCATGCAGCTCAGATATCCATCAGTGTATTATGCTGCCTTAGCTGGAGGTCTCAGGAGCATCAGAAGCATCGGAACGGCTTTTCTAACATTACACTGCCGTCTGCTTCCACTTCCTGGGATTCAGATGAAGGTAGCATGTGAAATGGGGAAAGGCTGGGGTGCTGGGAAAGCCCTGATCCTGCACGTTGAAAGATCATCTTCCGTTGATTCCACCGAATTCCTTCTCTCCTTGAGAATGAGAGTTTTTACCATTTTGCCGTAGCTTGTCTAAGTGCAGTTACCCCTAAGGAATGTGCCCGTGAAACAAATCAGGACAAAAATGCTCTTGGATCAAGGGTTCTCAAATTTCAGCGTGCGTAAGAATCTCTGGAAGCTTGCCTAAAACAGAAAGTGCCAGCCTTACCCCACAGAATGTAATGGTCACTGCTGAATACTTACTGAATGAATAAATACATACAGCAGGACTCTTTGCAGCCAACACACAAACAGTAGCGCCCTTTGGGTACCAGTGCCAATCTGAGTGATATGCTTCCGTAAAAATCTGTGAGATGTTTTTATCAAACAATTGCAGTTACAGAGGAGAGCACGAAAATGTGAATATTTCAAGACATTTTAATTACGTATCTATTTGGTTAAAGAACAGGCACTTACCGAAGTGAGTGTAGGAAAGGGTATCATTGAGAATGAGAATTTTGTGATCATGCAGGATTTTAACGATACTTCTAGTTTCCGTCTGGTGTAAATCATAGCTTGTGCTTGTTATCACAACCTCTTCTCCCTCCTTAGAAAAATTCAAGTGCCAAATTCAAGAACAATTGAAAAAATAGCTTTATATTCCTTAATAGCTATTAAATAATTCTAATTTAATTTACATTGGTTACAACCATGGTATTATCGGAGGGAACAAAGCATATGTTTAGGTCTCTAAAATAAATATACTTTTGTTTGATAGCAAGAGTTCTATATTTTGAATGATCTCAACATTTCCTTAAGTTGAATTCAGTCACTTCATAAAATCACAGGCAGTATACATTTTAAAAATTAGATCAAAGCAAATATATTCATATTTTTATTAAAAATCGGTCAGGATAATATTCTCAAGTCTTAAAAAAATGTTCCCCAGATTTCTCTTTCACACAATTAACTATCACTGGATATTCCTGAAAGGTTAAGAAAGGCAGAGATAAGTGACAGAGCAAGATCAAGTTTTAGAATCTCTGTATGTTGAATATGACCATCTCCTCTCTGTCATCCAAGTCTCTGCTCAAATGTACTTGCAGCAGAGAAAAAAGACCTTTTTCCTCTACCCTTCCAAGTTCTCCGCTGGGACCTCTGTAATAAAAGGCAGACTAATAAGAGAAAAGCATATAAATTTATTCAATATAAGTTTTACACAACACGGGAAACAAAGACCTGAAGAAATTGTTAAACCCGGGCATTTTTAAGGAAGAGTGGAGAGCAGAGGACAACTGTGATAGGGTGTCAGCTAAGTGTAGGAAACGGCAACAGCAAGGCTTGTCCGTTCAGATTCGTCTCTGCGTCCCCTTGTCTTATCAACTGCAGTTGGCACTCGCCATTGGCACCTGCCATCTCCCTCTACAAGGATTAAACCGTGTGCTACTGCAGCTGCTGACTTTCAACACTCACTGAAGGGTGTTCGGGGTGGGGAGAGCTGAAATGAGGCACTCTGTGCTCTGTGAAAAACAGGTCTTCAGATAGTTAGATATTTTCAGGAGCCAACTTTATGAGCCCAATTCTTGTATCTCCTCATACCTAGCAAAACATTAAAAATCCTTCATGGTGACGACTGCTCCTCGTGACGAGCAGAAACCTTCTGTAAACAATATGTGCTTGATGGTATGTTTTTCCCTTTCACCACAACCACATATATACTGAGCTTCCCCCTTGCCTCTTTTTTTAAAAGGTTTTTTAAAAAAGTTATTTATATATATATATTTATTAGCTGAATTGGGTCTTCATTGCTACATGCGGGCTTTCTCTAGTTGCAGACAGCAGGGGCTACTGTTTGTTATGACGCGCGGGCTTCTCATTGCAGTGGCTTCTCTTGTTGTGGAGCATGGGCTCTAGGCATGAGGGCTTCAGTAGTTGTGGCACATGGGCTTAATAGTGGTGGCTCACAGGCTCTAGAGTGCAGGCTCAGTAGCTGTGGCGCACGGGCTTATTTGCTCCGCATTACGTGGGATTGGCAGGCGGATTCTCAACCACTGCACCACCAGGGAAACACCCCAGCCCCTGCCCCCGCCCCCACCACCACCTCTGGCCTCTTTGGAACAGTTTCTCAGAGCTATCTGGGATGCTGTCTCCCGGGCTGCAGTCCTCATTTTGTCTCAAATAAAACTTAACTCACAGCTCTCACGTTGTACATTTTTTTTTAAGTTGTCAATCTTCAGAGCTGAGGATGATCCTTTCCTCTGGGTACAGGGAGGGCAACTCTCACATGAAGGGTTTATGGCCTGCTTCAGGGGAAGGCCAGAAAGTCCTTCATGCACGCACAGAAATTTCTTCAGCTTCAAATATTCAATATTTGGGGGTAGCATGTCCTGAACCCTGTCATACCCTTGAGAGAGGCTTTCCTTGGCCTCTCTACTTAATGTTGTCTGCCACCCTCTGCCATGGCAGTCTCTATCACACCTGTTTTATTTCTTTCGCCACGAAGATTATAATCTAAAATTAACATATTTATTTGTTCAATTAGTGTCTGTGTCTCCTACCTCAATGCAATTTCCCCTACAGTTTGACCAATTTCTTCACAAATGAATCCTCTATGCCTAGAAAATGTCTGACACTAGGCTAAATATTAATTGTATAAATAATAATAAATGATAATTGGATAAATACCAGGGATATTTAAATCATTTAATCACCTTTTAAAAAGTAGTCATGCCTCAACTATCACAAATACAAATGCATTGTAAGTAGATTACAATACCTCTCCATAATTCCTCCTATTTACTGATTTTGCCCTACATTCAGAGAGCCAGCCCCATATGTTTTGATGATTTGTATTCATTTACTCAGACTAAGCCTCTCTTTGTTCTGTGACTTTACAGCTCATTCTCAGCAGAGTGGAACTGGCTGAGATCTGAGAGCCCAGAAAAGGAATCCATCCATTCCCGAACCCTTTAACATCTGCAAAACATGTGAGCCTGTGGCCTATGCAAGCCTATGAGTGCAGTAGAGATGGGAATTGCCACCATTCAATTTTACCAAAATCTGTCATTTAACATGGGCATGTTTTGAATATCACTGAGCGTCAGGATGTTTCCTTTCCAAATGCTTAACATGTAAAATCACAAAATTAGAAGTAAAGAGATAACCAAGATAACAATAAAATGTATTTAAAATAATTCTTTTTTCCATTCTGCAAGAATTTGGAAACAAATATACTTTTACCCTCAAGCTTTCATATTTTCCTTTCATAACTAATATATCCATAATATTCTTTATACATTCTGAAGAACCTGTGATACCGCAATTTTTAAATGCCTGCTATCAAGTCAGCTTTTTGAGTGCAAGCTAATCGCAAAATATACATTTCTTGTCTGGTTAATCGTGTGAGAAAATAAATGTCCATGAGAATAAAGAAGAAACCTTTTTAAGCTGACCCATTGCATGTTTTCATGTTCTACCACATAGTAATTCCTCTACCTGCCAATCCACAACATCCATCAGAGAGAGGACTTTGGAACCTGCCTCCGCGGTTTCTGAGAGCTTAGTTTTATATATCGAACGTGGAATTCCATGAAGATCCAGCTCACCAAACACCCCTGCAGGATAAAAACACACCTATTTATTCACCACACAGAACTGAGCATAAAATGAAACAGTTTGTAGATGTATTTTAATAAGCTACTGAACATTTAGAACGAATAGAAAGAATTGGGGTTATCTGCTCAGGGCTATGTAGGAAGGCTTTGACTCTTTGACCCATTTCTAAGAATCTGGTCCCTAGAAATTAAATCCAGTACACAAGGATACATGAATGAGGATGCTTAATACAACAATATTTGGAAATATTAATCCAAATAGAATTAATACAAATGTGTATCAATAGAAGAACGGAGTAAATTAGAATACATTACTAATACCGTAGTATAATATGCTATAAAAAGGAAGAGTTTTATATGTAAGTATCGATCTGGAAAGATCGACACATACATTCATACTATGTTAACAAGAAAACTGCACAGTAATATATTTAGTTTGACCATGTTTTTGTATAAGGCACCACAAGTCATTTTATGTAATATGAATATAGGCATAGATAAAAAAGCATGAAAAAAACATGTAAAAATTGCTAATGTTAGTTTCCTCAAGAGGAGAGTAGAATTGGAAAGATGCGTTTTTTTCTTGATATTGTTCTGTGTTGTTAGAAATGTTATTTTTGAAATAAAAAAATAAATATTTAAAAGCAAAAAAAAATTAAGATGGAATTTGTCTGCCTCAGGAAATTTTTCTTTAATATTTGAATTTGTTTTGGAAGAGCTACTTCAATCTTAAGCCATTTTTTTATCCCCTTATTTATCATCACTGTTTTTAGAAACTGTAATCTGGAGCAACTGCAGCACGTTTATGTGTCTTTTAAATAAATATGAAGTGGTATTAATAAAAGCAGTTATTTATTGGGACCAAATTAAACTCTCTCAGGTCCGTTGCTTTCTAGACTCGAATAGGAATACATACAGCCACACAAATGCAGGAGTTATGATTGAATAACTGATAGTAGAGTCAACTGACTCAGATTATTAATACTGTATAGGAATAATGTACGGGAAAGTTACCTTTTAGGGGAAAAGTACTAAAATATGAAAAGTGTTATTGCTTATATAAAAGAAAGATTATGAAAAAAACAGATTAGAGAAGTAATATACATATGCAGTGATTCATTAATGTTAGTTTTGCAATAAATTACATTTTGGTTTACAATACACACTTCTATATTTTAATGTGACAGGATTTAATTTTTTTAAATCTCGGCAACTTTTATAACCCGTTACACAAATCAATACTTGTAAAAACTTCTGATACCATAACATAGTGAACTGATAACAAGTCTTTTAGTGCTACACGTTTTAAAGTAGATTCTCAAAACTAATATGACTCTTTGGGTATCTGGAAACACATACCTAAGACTTTTGATCCTTGATTTGGTCCTTCTGGAAGAGCCCACTCTGGGGTAGAATGATTCCCTCTCAGAACAATCTGTAATTCTCCTTTAAAAGGGCTATCTTCCCAGCCACCAATTAATCTACCTCCCTGCAGTGAAGCAGAAAATCGTTAATACTTCAAAATTGAGCAGGAAAAATTTCCCCATAAAAAAGGAATTAGGAAGACTGGCAGCCTCCCCTAGGCAAAATGAATGAACTTTTTGCTTTACAAAGAACCGTATTGCAACTAGAAGTGACCTTAATTTAACCCATCCACTTTGGGATGGGCAGTTTAAACGATTTTTCCAAGGTCAAATTCAATATCGACTTACTGCCAGAACTGGACCTAAAACTGAGACCTCCTAAAACCTAAACTAGTGCTGTATGCACAGGTCACACTGTATCTTAAAATGCAGTGTATGTAAAATATACTCTTCTACTTACATCCAAGCTATGCTTTCAGGAGCCATCACTGTTAATAAAAATCGCTATTACTAAATGCTTGCTGATTTTACGCCAGACATAACATGCAAGGCTTTACATATTTTATATCATTTAACCTTTACACTAAACCCATGAATTGGAATTACTATTCTCATTTCATAGGTGAGAAAACTGATGCTGAAAGAAGTTAAATAACTTAACCTGTTATCAAACTATTAAACAATGAGGTAAGGATTCAATTGTAGCATTAATTTACCTCTCAGCTCTGTATCTAACCGAAATATCACACACCTTTAAAGCATTAATGGCCCAGTTTTACGAAAGAAAGGCTCCCATTTATTTTTTAGTGGTGCTTAATAGCTTTTTGGTTAAGCTATTCTTTTAAATGAACACCAGTAAAAGACTGACAGAACAATTAAATTGATTAAACTGTTACATATTCAAGAACATCTGAGGTTTATGAGAGAATGAGGTGATTATTCCAAACAACTGAAATATTTTTATTAGTCTGCTCCTGGTTTTCATAATGCCATCTACATCCATTCATTTGAAGAAATACTGTTTGCTTTCTTTAAAAAAAAGGCTTAAAATCCTTTAATTTTTTTCTTCAGAACTCCAGTGGATTCTCTGTTAGTTACAACAAGCTGTGAGTTTAGCTTTACCTAATAATAATACAAATATTCTAAAGGATTGAAAATGAGGAAACCTCACACTAAAAAGGTCGCATGATAATTACTGCTTAAGGAATGTGTCATTAAAATTTAAAGGAAAGCAGAAATATATTTAACTTAGGCTTGCATTTCATGGGGTAGAGCCAGTTGTGTTTTAATCACATCAATTGAGTATGCTTTCTTATAATTTGCTTAGTAAATCTCCAACATTTTAGCATTTGGCTAATAAGGGTATAAATTACAAGACTGTCACCCTTACCTTCAGTGATATGTAGGTAGCATTCAAAACAACTTTTCTGTAAGAAGACTCTGCAGCTCCCTCATTATTTTTATCTTCCAGTTCTAGAACCCCCCAAATAACGAGTCTTTCCATTGGTGGAATATCTGTGTCTGCCACAATCCATGTTCCTATAAAACAAGACTTGGATGTAAGGAATATAACATAACCCATAGACTACAGCCTATAGATAAAACACTGACAGCCTTGTCAGTGAGTCCTAATTTTGAAGTTCGTGACCTTTTTTCCACACAATGAATAGTTCTTGTCTCTCTCAGAAAATCTATTATTCTTAATATTCAGGTTTAAATCCACATAAAACCCAGAAGCGAGGTCTTGCATCCAGGACGCAATAATTGAATCCATCTCTGCACATTTTCTCTTTCCGCAAGGTGTGCCACATAAAGGTATCTACCCTAACTGCTATCTATTGTGGTATCTATCCTAACGGTGAATAAGCACAAGCATTTTATTTATTTACATTTATGCATCTACCTTCAGGAATAACAACGTTTGCTCCTGGGTGAGGTATGGTATAATTATTTTCTCGAGATGATTGCCAAAAAGAATCATTTGACCATAAGCTGAAAAGAGAAAAGAAATATTTCCATTAAGTATTATCTCTGTCTACTTAATGAGCATCTCCTTAGCGTGTGGCACTATACTAGGTGTTTCGGGGATGAGAGAATGCAAATTAGATAATTTCACTAAATAAACAAGTTAATGCATGCAATTAGTTAAGTACTCAACACACAAAACTACCTATATAGTTTTTTTCTCCACTGAAGAAAACTATCTGAATCACTTTTTCTTCTACCAAATCCTTATTGTGATACCCTAATTTTGTCTAACATGTAAATAACTTGATTTCCTTATAAGATTTCACACAGTGGAAAAGTGAAAAGAAATGCAACCTTTGTCCTTACATATGGTGCTATTTCATGGGGAAAGGGATAGGAGGGTATATAGTTGGCTAGATTCTGTGAAAGAGGGCTGGAAGAATGGTCTCTGAATTGGCAAGGAAGGGTCAACAAGGGTAAGCCTCTGGGCTGTGGCGGGGATGGCAGGTCTATAAGCAGAGTGCAGGTTATGTTAAATTGAAACAAATATGGAAAGCATGTTGGAAGAGAGATGGTCTCCACTTTCCATCACTATGCCTGCTAGAAACTATCTCAGTGCAAATTGTTACAAAGAATGTTATTATAAAGTTGATGGTATTTTTTCATTTAAAAATGTTCACAGGGATTGAACATTTTTACTCCTGACCTAGTAAAAATTTTTGAAAATTCTATGATACTAACGAAGAAATTCTACAAATAACCAATACAGTTTGTTTGGTCAAAAGCATATTTTTATCACACATTTGAATTACTAAGCTGTATTACTAAAAAATCTGTTGATCAAAAATCCTGTTATAGAAATTTTGTCTTCATGGATTTAAAAGAGAGGTTAGCAGTTAAAGGATCATTTAGGATTATCTAGACTCACAATAATACATTTTTCATGAAGCAATCTCAATGAAGGTTTGTTTAAAGGTTGTATGTTCCTAAACACCTTGATCAGCATTGCACGGATCCAATAGCTGAGTTCATCTGGCGTTTCTCAAGCCTTTCATTGTTACCCCAGCAGCACTATACTACATGCTATACAGTCTTCTTCTAATTGCCCATTGTTATGACCAATAAAGCCTAGTACCTCTTGAACTAAGCATCTGTATGTTTTGTAGCTAGAACTGTATATCCTATTCCTGATATACCAGCTTTGGATCAAGACTCTGTTTGTTTTCACTGATAGCTACCTGCAAAATACAAATCGATAATTCCCACTATAGCTATATCTAGTGAGCAGAATTCATATTGGGGAAAAAACCTATCCTATGACATATACATGCAGTGTATCAACACATACTTCTATCACATCCTGGTCTACACCAACCTAAACCTATTACATGAGTTGTAATAAGCACTAAGTAAATATTTAATAATTTTATCTACCTTAGACTATCTAGGGCTTTTTGGCCAATAACCTTGATGGCGCATATCTCCTCTGAAGTTCTCTAGACTCTTTTTATAAGCCTCCCTGCTTTCTCCACTGTCCCTCTGTAACACAGAGTAGTAAAAGTGGCCTTTTCAAAATGTAATGTCACTTATCAGCTGAAACATTTAGAGGCTTCTCATATTTCTTAACACTAACTGCCTGCCTGATTGGGCTGATTGCCACCTGTTTCCAGCGCCATCTCCAGGCCACTCTCCCCTGCTCACCAGGGTCCAACCTTGCAGATTTCCTCTCAGTTCCTGGATATGCCACACTCTTTCCCATGTCAGGGCCTCTGCCCAAGCTGCTCCCTTGGCCTAGAACCCATCCTTTGCACAGCCAGCTCTTCCTCATCCTTTGGCTCTCAACTGGAATGTCTCCCCCTCTGAGAGGCTGTTCCTAACCATCTACCCAAAGGAGGGCCCTGCCATGTTGTTTATGTCCCAGCCCTTATCCATTCCCTTCCTTTATCACAACTCATACTCACATACCTTACTTCCTGTTTACTTTTTTGTTTGCTTGCTTGTGTTGGCATCTGTCTCTTAGGACAGAATGTGAGTGTTACTGGGGCAGGGACCACATCTATGTTGTTCACAACTGAATCCCAGCACTTAGCACAATGCCTGGCACATAGCAGGTGCTCAGTAAATATTTTTTAATGGTTGAATGAATATATAAGCAAAATCAATTATTATTCTTTTGTGCAATAAGTTATCTCAGTATCTGTATATTTGGAAAGCATAATTCATAAATAATATTGATTTGTACTCGATGCACAGTAGTGGGCTCTTCTGTGCCCACTAATTGTTAACTTTTATCATCACCATTATTATTTTTATGGTTGTTATTTGCCCATAAGGTACACAAATACACATCAAATCAGGATCATGCCTTTAAGCTTCTTAAAGACTAGCACTGTCATGTAATAGTACCATATATGATGGTATATATAATTACTGTAACATAAGGTAGAAAGTGATGTTTCACATGAGAAATAAAGGTAAAAGGCTTTATAAGTTTCAAAGACAGAAAAATTATTTTTAACTAGAAGAATTAACATATATTTAGGAAATCGAATATCTGAAATAAAGTTGTATTTTTTTATTTTTTATTTATGTTTTTACTTTTTATTTTTATTTTTTAAGCTCCTTATTGGAGTATAATTGCATTACACTGTTGTGCCAGTTTCTGCTGTACAACAAAGTGAATCAGCTGTATGTATACATATATCCCCATATCCCCTCCCTCCTGCAGCTCCTTCCCACACCCCCATCCCAGCCCTCTCTATCACCCGTCATCGAGCTGATCTCCTGGTGTTATGCAGCAGCTTCCCACTAGCTATCTATTTTATATTTGGTAGTGTATATATGTCAAGGCTACTCTCTCACTTTGCCCCAGCTTTCCCTTCACCACCCCAGCCCCTGTCAAGTCCATTCTCTACATCTGCATCTTTATTCTTTCCCTGTCACTGGGTTCATCAGTACCATTTTTTTAGATTCCATATATATGAGTTAGCATATAGTATTTGTTTTTCTCTTTCTGGCTTACTTCAACTGATGAATGGAGAAAGAAGACATGGCACATGTATACAATGGAACATTACTCAGCCATAAAAAGGGATGAAATTGAGTTATCTGTAGTGAGGTGGATGGACCCAGAGTCTGTCATATAGAGAGAAGTAAGTAAATAAGTTGTATTATAAGATTTGACCAAGACAGTTATTCTATCTAAAATATGATAAAAATGAAGTTATCTATAAAATAGAAACAGACTCACAGATATAGAAAACAAACTTATGGTTACTAAAGGGGAAAGGGGGCAGGGAGGGATAAATTAGGTGTTTGGGATTAGCACATACAAACTACTATATATAAAATAAACAAGTTCCTACTGTATAGCACAGGGAACTACATTCAATATCTTATAATAACCTATAATGGAAAAGAATCTGAAAAATGTATATGTACAACTGAATCACTCTGCTGTACACCAGAAACTAACACAACATTGTAAATCACCTAAACTTCAATAAAAAATAAAAACACTCACACACACAGACACAAAAAGACAGTTATTCTGGAAAAAGAGATGCCATCTGCTCAGAAAGCATTGGTTCAATGAGGAAACAGTTTTTGGTGCTGTACTGGAAGTGTCATCAACAAGTTTTGTGACCTCAGGTAATTCACTTAAGGTCTTTGGGCTTCGGCTCTCCCATCTATATAATAAGGGAGTTGGTCTAATAATCCAGATCTAATGTTCTGTAAGTATGAGATTCACAGTAACTTTCGCACATAATCTTTGTGAGATTTTTTCCATTTTGTCATCAGGCTGGTTGTAAGGCTTAAGTGAAGCAATGAGTGTGGAAGTGCTTTGGGACCTACAGGCACCTTGCAGGAGGAGGGCACCAGTATCTCAGCCAGGATGACACAGGAAAAGGATGCTGTCAAGAATTACTGGACCAGTGTGAGGTGATACCTCACTGTGGCTTTGACTTGCATTTCTCTAATGATTAGTGATGTTGAGCATCTTTTCATGTGTTTGTTAGCCATCTGTATGTTTTCTTTGGAGAAATGTCTATTTAGGTCTTCCACCCATTTTTGGTTTGGGTTATTTGCTTTTTTGATATTAAGCTGCTTGTATATTTTGGAGATTAATCCTTTGTCAGTTGCTTCGTTGGCAAATGACTTAGAGGAGTGGGATAGGGAGGGTAGGAAGGAGTGGTGGGTAGGAAGGGATATGGGGATATATGTATAAATACAGCTGATTCACTTTGTTGTAATTTCTATAATGTTTCAAAACATTTGAAACAGCAGAAACTGGCACAACAGTGTAAAGCAATTATACTCCAATAAAGAGCTAAAAAAAAAAAAAAAGAACTACTGGAGTATATCAACGAACAAAAGGCCTGTATACTTATATGTGGCTGGTCGCTTCCTGGGAGTTGGTTTTCTTGATGGAGGCTGTACAGGAAAGCAATCCTGGAGAACACAGCAGTAAGCTTGGAAATTAATAACAACATCCTTCACATAAGGATCCAGGGTCCCATAAATGGACTGGCTCTGATGAAGGTCATTTTTTCCTGACACTGAAAGCGAAGTAAAAGCAGTGTAAACTAACATGATGATCAAAGTACTTGAATGTAAACAAAATCATGGCAATTTGAAAATACTATTTAGATAGTAACTTGGTATAATTCAAATGTATGGAATAGGTATGAAGAAATTCTGACAAAATGCATGTCTTATTGAGAAGCAGAGTCAAAATATCTTGACAAAAACACATATTTCAGAATCCAATTAAAATTTATTCTTAAATATTTTCATTTTCCAAAAATAGTTAAACAATAAAAATAGAAACAAAATATATGACAGTTCATTGTACTTATTTCCTCTAATTTTGTGAAATAAATCTTGGGGTCAATTATGAGTGTTGGCGCTACCTCCAAACATAAAAGGTAAGTTCTTAATTCAACTCAAGGCTTTTCCAGGCTAAATTTAGTCTCCATTCTTTAATTCAACAAACATCTATTGAATCCTGCTACATTCAAGACATCTGCCCATTAAGCAGTTTTTCTCCTCCTTTAGATGAAGCAATAGATAAAACAATCACTTTTGCCTACTGAATACATACCCAAGTAATATAGAGTACTAGTGTTTGCTTCAAGGTGCCAGTCTCCATTCTTGCTAGTATTCCAGTTCAATGGATTTGAAGAGCCATTCCTCATATCAACAATATTAAACATATCAGGATTTTGAGTGAAGTTATGAGATACGATCACATAGTCTTCTTCCTACAACAGTTTGCAAAAAAAGTGACTTGTTTTATATGTTAATATCCTGTGTAATATACACTAATTTGATGATGTTAATTAACCCCTATGTTGAAACTTAAGTTTTGTTTTGGTTTGTTTTTCATCTTGCATTTATATTTTGTTTATTAACGTTTTACCTGTCTATGGCAATAATGCTAACTCTATCACTAAGGTAATGAAAGTCTGTCTTTCTCTCTCTATAAATATATATATAAGTCTGTATATATATGTATGTGTATATATACACACATACATATATAGGTATACATTCAGAGAATATTTAATTTCTATAATATTTCAAAACATTTGAAACAGTATTGTAATTTTTGGCTGCCCACAGGTAGTACAAGTAGAAGAACATGAAAAGGGATGAAAACACCCAATTCAGGATACTGGTGACTAGTAGCAGTGGAGAGTGGGGATTGATATCAGAGCCACTAAAGTGGCCACCATCTAAAAGCCACTTCATCTAACAATGTTTATTTCTTTAAAAAAATCTGAAGTAAACAGTCACAGAATGTCAGATTCAGATAGAGCTAGGTGGTGGGCATACAGGACTTGGCCTATTACTTTCTATAATTTTCTGTATTTGCTGTATTTCACAATACAAATTATAAAGCCCTTAACTGTTGCCCAAAACATCATAAGCACTCAATAAATGTTAGTTATTATCATGGTAATAATGACAGGGCACAAGCTTAGTACTACAGGAATGTGGCAGAAAGGTTGCTTACTTCTGATTCTTAACGAAGGGTTTTTTTGGCTTGCTTCTGAGATCTAGGATGGGTCATGTAAAGTGTGCAGGACTCTACCAGGTCAATATGTGAGGCAAGAGCATTCTGGGCTCACAACTGGTATGAGCAAGGAGGAGTGTGTGGACTGCATTTGAGTAATATGCAATCATAATTATTAGAAGATGGATTACACAACTCTTTGCTTACCTTAAATCCATAGAATGTTGACATATACGATATGTTGGTTATGTGATCTACACCTTTAAAATACCAGTTAATGTGCTTTGCATTTGGAATCAGAGCCATCCATCCAGACATATGAGTCAGTCGTTTCTTCTGAAAGGGAACAATGCTTGTGCCTGTGGAAGAACATAAGTCAAAGAATAGTAATATCTACCTCTAGAAAATTCCTTCTCTTATGAACAGCTGCAAAGGTAAATATTAGTCTAGTCTATGGAAGTCTCTAAAGAGGTCAGTATAGCATTTCATTACTTACGTTCTAAATGTCTTTGTTTACCTGAAGGCCGTAATGTTTAATACCACACTGAACTGAAACATAAAATAATTCTCACTTGGAATTTTGAATTGGGATGGACCCTTATTCCTTAGGGAAAAATGAAATTGAAATATGATGATGATAATGGCTACTAAGAGAAAAGTGCTGAAATATGAGTACAATTTTTAAATATCATTGATCTATTTTTTAAGCACTTAATTCTTCAGAATCCTCGATTTGCAGAGTATGCAAATATATGTCCTAAACTTTATAAGATCCTCCTATATTTGTTGCATTAATCAAAATCAGCCAAACAAGTATGAATGGAAAGCTTTGATTTACAGCTCTTAAGGAACTAGACTACCAGTAGACCTACCTTTAACCCTGGCCATGATACCCTAAATTTTGTGAATGATGAACTTGGAACCTGAACTACCTGTTAGGGGAAAAAGATTTAATTTGAGAGAATGCCTGACAACTTCAGTTGAAAATTTGAAAAGATCTCTCACAATATAAAGAAAAAAAAAATCTGTGATTAACTAATTAATTCTATTTTTTCCTCTCCCTTCTTTCTTTTCATCTCTGATTGGATTTACGTTAAATTTGCAACCTCTTCCCTTACAAAGTTAGGTGGAAGCTGCTAGGAGCAAGATTACAAAATAAACTGTCATTCTTTTCCTTTGGGGATAAGGCAAAACAAATTCCAATACCAAGGGGGAACAAATTCTTAGGCTTATGAATTAGCATTAAGTTTTGAAGAGCCCATGACCAGAGGCACTAAAAACTCACAGTTTAAAAAGACCTGCAGTTGGACTTCCCTGATGGTCCAGTGGTTAAGAATCCACCTTCTAATGCAGGGGATGCAGGTTCGATCCCTGGTCAGGGAACTAAGATCCCACATGCCGTGGGGCAACTAAGCCTGTGCACCACAATTAGAGAGCCTACATGCCACAATGAAAGATCCCACATGCCGCAATGAAAGATCGCACATGCTGCAACTGATTCTGCCTGCCACAACTAAGACCCAACTCAATTAAATAAGCAAATAAATTTAAATATAAATAAATAAAAAGACCTGCAGTATATGAGAAGAACCATAATAATTCGGATTATTCAGCAAATATGCATGCCTCTCCCCTCCTTGAGGGCAGAACAGATTTCCCTGCTCTGTTGATATTGGGTGACTGCTTTGGCCCCTGGACTATTAGCAGAACTGACACTGCAAAGACTTAAAAAGTGCTTGCTGGGTGAAACAGGCCCTCTTGAGCCTGTCACTGCAATGCAAAGAGGCTCCCCCTGGAGAAGAGTGGGTAGCACACTAAGGTGACCTCTGGCATAGGCAGACAGAAAAATTATATGGATCTTGGGGGTCAGAAACCTAATTCAAGTTACCCAAATGGAAATGTGCTACTTCTTACCTATTTCCTAGATCCAAGCCAGTTCACAGACTGGAAGCACCTCCACTGAGTGGGAGAAATCTGTGGCCATTTATCAGGCTACTGCATACTAGGCAGAGGAAACTATTCAGACCTTCCAAGAGTCGTTACTGATACTAACTGAACTGATACTAATCCTGAGACACCCTAAATGCCACCACAGTCTACCAGCCAGAGTGGCAGCTTATGAAGGCCAGGCCCTAGAATGAGTCTTTGCTCAGTCTCATGGCTGGTCCTGTGAGGCTACTGGCTCATCTTATGGTTATTCCTCCAGTTCCAAAATGTATAGTGGGAATAGATATAGAACTTTGGAGGAAGGGCAGAAGTTGAAATTCTCACAAGAAATATCCTACCAAGAGGATCTGATAACATGGAATGGAGTAATGAAATCCCAGCATGTCCTGATGGATTTGACACAGCTATAATTTTAGCAGTGATAGTATGGCTGGTATAATCAGGCTAATATTTTCTAAATTCATTTGGCTTATATTGAGATACATAATTTTAGTTTCAAATTGCAAGTTTCTACCTTTAAATATCATTAAATGTGGAAATTTGGAAACGCTGTCATCAAGAAGCGACATCATTTAGATTTATGCAGAAAATGTAGAAAACTATATTTGAGAATCATCTATTTAGCAAATCTTTGACTCATCAATGCTTTTACTATGTTCCAAAATCTGCAGTTTATCGCAAGAGTGTACATGAGAGTGGATTAATTGTAGATACTTTAATAATTCACACACAGATGATGGATGCATGGATGAATGGATGGATGGAATGATATAAAGATCTGAGCTGGGCAGGGCAGGCCAGGTCAGATATGATGAGAATAGATATACTTAGTAACTGGAAGAATTCCTAATGGAGGGAGAGAAAATCACATAGAAAGAACTGAGTGAACACTCTACAAACCATGCTCCTCCCCCTTACCAAGATAATAAACTAAAAACAATTCCAAATCCTTGAGGGAGAAAAATGCAGATATTAATGCCACAGTGAAAAATCGGGTAGATGCGAGGAACAGGATTCCTACCGCATCCCCATTAAACTTGCTTGTCTCGCTGATGCAAATGCCAGATGGATCATGAATAATGACAGTAAATTAATGCAATCTAGTCAGGCAATGAAGTCAAGCACATCTGGTGTTCCAGGTACAGTATCTTTACTGACACAAATCAGTAAATCAACAGTCTCTGACACCCGGTGTGCAGCTATTGACCTAGCAGATGCTCCCCCCATCCTATTTCAATCAGCAAAGATAATCCAAATAATTTGCTTTCAGTGGCAGAAACAATGGTATATTTTTAATGTCTTGATCCAAAAGCTATGTCAACGTTCCTGCTCTCTGTCATAACATTGGCTGGAGGTTCCTTAATCAGCAGAATGTCATGCTAGCCTATGCATTTATTTAATACTCCTCACAAGCCCATTTTGGGGTGTGTTATTTGTTTCCTGCCTGGCTTCTGACTGATATAAATACTATGCTTTTCCCAGTGTTCTACACAGTGAGTGACAACTCAAGAAGATGGTGATCAAAATTGAGGAAAACATATTTAAATGAGAGGTTCAAATGATTACATTCTACTTACCGAAAGAGTCTGAGAGAACCACATCCTTTTCAAGCAGAGACACTGGAGAAGGCTTGTTGAATGCTAGCCGGTGGAAGCTGACCGAGGCATCACAGACAGACCCAGGGAACCCTATGCTCCACTCAGCTTCTTGAGTGCAATGAGAAGGGTCCAGCAGTGAGCTGTGTGGAATGACAGTGTGTCCTTTGCGACCTAGGAAATGAACACAAACAGCACATTTCCTATTTCATGTCAGAAAACTAAAAAGCCAAACTGTCTACAATGCACAGTTACCAGCCACGAATACAATCTAAAAGTCTTGTCTCATTTTCTTTTGGTTTGGTGTAAAAGGACCTCTACAAAGGCTTTGTAGTGGAATCTTCCGTCAGGGAGCTTATTGTGGATGCAGCTGAAACATGGGATGAAGCACCCACAAGAGCCAAAGTAGGGGATGGGATGTGGGATAAGTAACTTGGTCAAGGACACATGGAAAGATGCAAATCCAGGCAGTATGACCACAGAGCCTGTGCTCTCAACCAATGGACTGTCAATGAACATTAAGAATCCAAGCTGAATTAAGTGAATGAATAAAGGTCACACAAAGCTCTGTATATTAGAGCCATCCAAATGTTCTCCTTCTTAAAGTCACTATTAGAACAGGAAACAAGTCAACAACTGTAGCTGAGAATTTAGTCTGCTTGAATATTGAGATGAACCTTCTTCTATTTTTCAAAGGCTTTCATAAATAAATATCTGGTAATATCTGTAAGTTTACTTGTCAATTGCCTCTCTCATAAAGTATTATGCAGAATCACACACACACACCCCTTTCCTATCTTATTTAGCCATCTTTATCATTAAAATTTCATAAAAAAGCTAAATTCTAGAAACCATGATTATTTACAAAAAGACCTGACATACTCTGAACTTAAAATGGTAAAAAAAAGATTTAAGCTACAAAGAATGTTGAATTTTCTACTAGAGTTCACATATTCTTTGAACCAATTCCAAATTCAGAATTTAGACTGGAAAAAAAAAAGGCTAACAGCAGGCCTGTAACTTACTACTTTCCTCTAAGGTACTTGAGTAGAATACATCCAGTCTGTCTACATTGCTTACGTAAATAAATCTGGAATTTATACATTTACTGGGCATGACTGGCTGGAGAATTTGGGTAGTTATGTAAGCAGTTTCTCTGTGTAATTAACTGAGTACAAAATGGAGGCATTCTCAAACTGAAATGGCTTGCTTTTGTGATCAATATGTCCATAATTTGCTGTTAATTCAAAACTGAAGTGCAAATGCAGGAGAAAAGGGACATATTTGGAGGCTGGGTCTGATAGTTTGAGACTTTTCCAGAAAAGGATGTCTCATCTATACCTAGTGTTGACCTATATCCTTAAGTCATTAGGAAAGTTCGGCACCGGCTGAGATCTGTGATTCACCTTGAGTCTGCCTTGACAATTCAACTCTCTGTGATAACACAAACAAGAAATATATTTCCAAAGTATTTTCTCAGAAATTAAAACATCATATTACCTGTAAGTGAACCATCAACGTCAATCAGTACCACTTCATGCTCCCATCGAAAGCCAGCCTTGTTTGTTGTGTGAGAATATTGTATGTCAACAAATTTTGCACTCCAACCTCCACATCTGTCATTACAAATGCCAGTGATGGACGTCACTCCCAAAGCTGCACAGCTGGGACGGTCAAAGTTCATGAAGTGTACAGAAGATACAGTGAGCCCTTCACTAAATGGGAGAACCAGGCCTTTCGTTGTGCAAAATGCAGACCCCATTCCCAGTTCATCAAGATGACCAACTATTTTGGCATTTTTAATCACTGCTCCATTGGTTTCACCCCATCCTCCAACATAAGGAGCCAGGATCCTCTTTGTTTCAATTCCAGCCTCATAATTATTGACCATCACAAAGTTATGAAACTGAAGAGCACCTCCATTGACCCATTCGGCTCCTTTTTGACAATTCCAAGTAGTGAGTGAATTAAATATTGCACGCACTGGCACTGTAGAAGTACAAGATCCTGTCTGCATGGGGAAATATTCTTCAAATATCCACAATCCAAACCAACCTTGAGAATGAACAGTGTTGTTAAAGAATTCTCCAAGAGGAACTCTTTTTTGGCAAATGTTTTGGTCATAGGATGGCCCATCAGGGTGGTTGTTCATTCGGTACCAAAAGCCAAAGTGAGTGCCACCAGCAGCTACATTGTGTCGTATGGTGTTGTTTGGATTGGTTACCCAAAATGCAGCTGGAGTCACGTCATCATTCAGAAGGCTAGTACTTTGCTGCACAAATACTGCCAAGTTATATTGCAGGATATTGCCGTGTTCAATGCCATCTTCTATAAAAAATGCCCCTCCCCTGATATCATATATAATATTCCTCTCAACCAGAAGGTGATGTGTGTTGTGGATAGTAACAGCTCTGTTATAGGTCTGGTGAATTGCACAGCCTCTTACATAAGATTTAAACTGTAAATCTCCAAGCAGGTGCCAATGTACTGGATATCGCCCCAACCGGAACGCCTGGCCAGCATGGAATATCTGTCAAGCCCAGAAATCACAGCTATTTAGTGATACACACAGACTGAGAGTTTACCTGGCTCATACTTTCCTATTTCAAAATAATATCCACTTTTATATTAATAATTATTAATGCATTTATAGCTCCCATATTATTTCTGTTTATCATTTAAAAATGTTATCTGACCCCCAACCCACCTTGTTTTATTCAGTACATAACAGCCCACACTTGTTATCAGATGAATGAATGAACAAAAGCCATCTTTGACTCTTCTGCTTTTTACCTTGCTCTGTTATGAAACTTTCGTGTTCAGCAAAACACAACCTCTTAAAAGACTTCTTTTTCTCTTTCACTTTGATTCTTATTTAATAATAATAAACATTTCATGAAAGTTTACCACACTGTGTTAAATGTCTTATGTACATGGCCACAGTCTTTACCACAATCTTAGGAAGTAGCCATTTATCATAAGCTTCATTTTACAGATGAAGGAATGTGAAATTGAGTATCTTGTTCATGGTCACAAAGCTTCATTTAAACTCACTGGTCTGATTATAGAGCTGGTGCTCTTATTAACCACTCTGCTGAATTTTCAATAGGTCTACGATCTAATAATCTAATACAGAAGATGCCTCTGTGTGTGTGTGTAATATGATCTCATAAGGTTTGGAAATAAAATGGTAGGGCATCTATTTATTTTCGCTCTTCATCTAAAAATAAAAATTAACTATTAATAATATTTACTATACAGATTGACCCTGGCAACCTGACTCACTCCACACCCAGATGTTACATGTGTATAACATAACCTAGGAGGAGGGGAGCTTTACAAAATGCAGTCATTGACCCTGCCACCCTCACTGCGGTCGACCAAGGTATTCCCAATTTAATGGATTTATGGATTTTACTGGCCTCCTGTCCGTCCCACCCTTCTTCCCCTCCTCCCTTTTATTGAATACTTGATAGAAACTGTACTAAACCCAGATTACACAGACTGAATATGAATAAGATACTGAGGAGTTCCTGATCTCTTGGGCATAGCTTGCATATTTATTCTTTTATCTATATATTTTTCAATTAATAGTCAATTGAGAATCTGCAATATGCTAAGCACTGTTCCAGCTACAGAGGAATCAGCAGAAAACCAGAAGGACAAAAATACATGAACTGAGTTTATGTTCTAGAGGATGAGACAAAAAACAAATTAAAAGTATATCAGGAGTTATGAGCTAATAACGAAAAACAGGTGTTTGGGCAGCTATTTCAAATAAAAGTGGTGAGGAACAGCCTCTCTGAAGAGATAATATTTGAGAAGAGACGTGACTGAAATGAGTGTGAACCATTTAAGTACCTGGCGGAGGAGCATTTCAAGCAGAACGAAGAGCAAGTGCAAAGAACCTGAGACAGGAACGTGCCTGACGTGGTCAAGGGACACAGGGAGGCCTACGTGGCTGGCATGGCAGGTGCCAAGGGTATGGTCATACGAGATAGTCAGAAGCCAGCTGGGGGTCAGATCATGTGGGTCCTTTGGGAAAGGCTTGGACTTTTTGCTTCAGGTGTAATATGAAGCCACCGAAGAGTTCTGAACAGTGTGTAGCAAGATCTGATTCACACTTAAAAATTATACTTTGTGGTGTGGCAATACCATTGCAGAAAGGGTGAAACCAGGAAGACCAGTTGTAAGACCAGAAAAGCACAATACTCCAGGTGAGAGGTGATGGCGGCTTGGGTTAAGGACCAGGTGGAAACGGCAGAAAAACATTATATTCAGGATACAGTATTTTGTGGGCAGAGGGGATAGACCTTGCTAATGAATTTGATGTGGGATGTGATAAAAACAGAGAAACAAAAATTTGGCATGATTACATGGATGAATAATTGGATGTATTAAAATCATCTGTTCATTTATGTCTCCTCTATCAGATTATAAGTGGCATCTGGCAAAAAGCAGGTACTCAATACACACTCATTGTATGGACAACTTTGGACAAACCGCTACTAATAATGCCTCTTACCTCTACATATTCTATTCTTCCAGTTACCATGTTAGCACCAGGTATAGGAGCATGAAACATAATGCAGCCTCCAAACTGGTCACTCCCTATTTCTTCTCCAAACTTTCCTTGGAGACATGTCTGTGTAGCAAATTCACCTTTAAAAATATTTTTAAAGATATCATAAAGAAAAAAACGTCGAATTATATAAAGACTTTCTCATACCTAATTATATCTTTTTATTCACAGATAATTTTTTTTTCAGTTAATGAAGTGATATTTTTAAATCTTTATTGGAGTAAAATTGCTTTACAGTATTGTTTCAGTTTCTGCTGTACAACAAAGTGAAAGAGCCACATGTATACATATATCCCCATATCTCCTCCCTCTTGAGCCTCCCTCCCAACCTTCCTAGCCTACCCTTTAATCTTCACAAAGCATCAAGCTGGTCTCCCGGTGTTCTGTAGTAGCTTCCCACTAGCCATCTATTTTACATGTGGTAGTGTGTATACGTCGATGCTACTCTCTCGGTACGTCCCAGCTTCCCCTCCCCCCCGGTGTCCTCAAGTTCGTTCTCTACTTCTGCATCTCTATTCCTGCCCTGCCACTAGGTTCATCAGTACCATTTTTCTAGATTCCTTATATATGTGTTAGCATACGGTATTTGTTTTTCTCTTTGTGGCTTACTTCACTCTGGATGACAGACTCTAGGTCCATCCACCTCACTACGAATAGCTCAATTTCATCCCTTTTTATGACTAATATTCCATTGTCTATATGAGCCACATCTTCTTTATCCATTCATCTCACAGATAATTTTAATCTCACCTTGGAACATAATTATTTGCATTCACATTATCTCCTCTTCTGCACAGTAAGGAAGGTAAGTGCCTTGTCTTCTTCACCTTTGCAACCCCTAATGTACTTACTACAGTATTTTTTCAAAGATACCAGATAAATATTTGAATGGCTGAATGGATACTGAAAAAAGTATTTTGTTTTATTATCTCTGAATTTATTTTCCCCAAGATTTGGGATTAATATAGCTAACAATCTTACACTGGTACAAGATTACAGCATGTATTATCTCACTAAATTCTTACAACTATAGTAGGTTGGCAGAAGGGGAAGTATTTTTATTTTAAACAGGATGAAACTAAGGTTTCACAATGGACGTTATGAGACTTGATACAGATGAACTGGAATCAGAATGCAGGTCTTTTGACATTGAATCAAATGAGTGTTGTCTTAAGCTTCCCACTGAAGAAAAGGCTGTATCTAAGCTGTATCAGCTATTATTCAACTGCTTATAGGATTGTAATGGCAGTGGTGATTACATAAAATATTTTTAAAAAGACTTGTAAAATGCACTGTGCTTATTAATTACACATGTACATATATAGTTATATATAGTTTTATAAATATATGAAAACTGTGGTAAGTTAAGGATAGCCACTTAAGGAACCAGTTTCAACTACTGACACCTGAGTAGAAGAAACAACATGTCACTTCAGGACCAAAGTAACTAATTGCTGGTCTGGTGCGTAACTCTCCAGCCTTCTCATCTCTGGTCTCAGAAATCGTGGAAACCCACGTTGAGATGAAGGCTCCATCAGCCTAGACCCTGGAAAACTACAATAAGCAGAGCCCCCCTGTTGACCCATATTGGATGCATGTAGCATAAATGAGAAACAAACCATTATCATTTTAAATCACTAAAATTTGGGGCTTATTTATTGCTAGTGCAAAACCAAGTTCATTAGTTCGCAACTGGGGCTGATTTTGCCCACAGGGAATATTTTGCAATGTCTAGAAACATTTTAAGTTGACACACTAAGGCTGCTAAAATTACCTGTGTCAAATCCATCAGGACATGCTGGAATTTTGTTATTCCACTCCAAATGGTCAGATCCTCTTATTAAAATATTTCTTGTAAGAAGTCCAATTTCTGCCCTTGCTTCAAACAGAGTCCCATCAGGGAGGGTGACAGTGACTCCTAAGTGTGTGTAATTCAGCGGATTAGTTAGCATTATGTTCCTGCCATCAGCAGATACAGATGCAATGGTCCTTTTTTCATTCTCTCGTTGGCTGCGTCTGTAAAAATTTTAACCAAAAACTCTCAAAATTAATATAGATTAACATAACATTGGTATATTTGTTTTATGCTATTTTGAACACTTCATCTGTAAAATAGGAATTTTTTTATGTCACACAATATGCTGAAGAGGAATTCAAAGATGGTATTTTACTCTTTCTTAGAGTAACATAAATTTTACAGATGCATTTCAATTACATAAATATTTTCCAAGTGCTACACTTGTTCATAGAACTGGACTAATTCTATAAAGAAGTCAAAAGAATTATTCATTTATAACTTTGAGGATCACACGCAGCGGTCCTCAACCAAGCATGATTTTATCCCTCCAGGGGACATTTGGCAATGCCTGGACACATTTTTGGTTGTCACAACTTGGGAGGGGGTGCTGTGTTGTTACTAGTAGGTAGTGGCCGAGGATGTTCCCAAACATCCTATGATACACGACAAAGAATTATCTGATCCAACATGTCAATAGTGCTGAGGCTGGAAAAACTCTTACAGAGGGAATCCACTGCAGGCTCCTAGGCAGGGAAAAGAAATGATTGAGATGAGTTCAGGAGGTCTCATTTCTACTCATTCCTTTAACACACCCCAAGTTCCAGCAAAAGGACCGGCCAACTCTATAATATACACATACATGTACTGAGTCCTTCCAACAAACATTTATTGAGTGTCCAGCCTGTTTTCTAGCCACAGTGCTAAGCACTGCGGATACCACGTAGAAAGTGCCCCCGACGTTGGCGACACGTGTTTCTGTGGCTGATTGTGTAATAGCTACTAAAGTGTGACTGGCGCTGTTGACAGAGGTGCCCTTAGGGGAGTTACCTTTGTATCTTCCTGACATTCCTTTTTGATTCCTCTCTCCCTTGGCAAATCTCTTTCCTCCTTTAAATACCAGTTCAAATAATAATGGAACGTGAAATGGTTTGGAAGGCACCTCTCTCAACTTTCCCATGCCTTCTTCTGGATTCCCAATAAGCTCTGTGTGATGCCCCGTCAACAGTCACAGTCACCACATTGCAGTCCTATCATCTGTTTACTTCTCTCTCCTTCCCATGCCTGTCTGCTCCTCTAGGTAAGGCACCCGTTGAATCATTCTGTATGCTGAGCACTTGGTCCAGTTCCTGTCACAATTCAATCACAGTTTTCCACTGACTGAATAAATCAATGCAGAATGAATTCCTGAGGGAAGAAGGTAGAGGAATGGAGTCTAAATAGGAAGATGATGGAACATGCCAGGGTGAGGGACTGAAAATCCAAATTAAACTGAAAGCATGGAAAGCTGGTGGAAGAGGCATTTCAAGGGCGGAACCCAAAGAACCTGGTGATGTGCAGGAAGTGATGAATGCTGACAGTCAGAAGTTTTTGTGAGGATCAAAACTAGATTATAGGATTTAAAGGGAAAAAATGGATAGTGAGAATGAAATGGAAGAAATGGGCATAATATTTAAACAGTTCAATAATTTAGGAAGAGAGAGAGAGAAGCTAGAAGAGACAGGAGACCAAAGTTTTTTGTTTTCATTTTTGTTTTTAAGATGGTGGGTGGATGGGGAAACCCATAATTCCAAAAGACCCAGGGAAGGAATTATAGGGGAGGGGGCCAGGGTAGGTGGAGATTAAGGATGCTTGAAATAGGGTGTATCAATAGTACAAGATCCCTCAGGTGATCTGGACTGGCCTCTCCTGAATTCTCCTGGATTCAGATGATACAGAGATTTCTTGAGAAAAGAAGGTTCTAAAAAGCATTTTTATATGTTATATGCACCTAAATGCACCTTTCCTCCTTTGTAATAATCTCTAACACGTATCTAGCACTAACTTGGAGCCAAGTTCTGCTCTGCTTTACACATATTAACTCACTTAATCCTTACAGTAATTCTGAGATACATACTAACAGCATTCCAATTTTAGTGTAGCACAGAGAGGTGAAACAACAGGGCCTCAGGCCTAGTAAGTGGTATTGCTGGGGGTTGGACGCAGACAGACTGACTTTAGAAGTAGTATTCTTAACCACCTGCTTTACAAACTCTCAAATAGGATTTACAAATGAAATAGTGAACAGTGAGTTAGATTTGTTGGGAAAGGCCATAATTCTTGTTTTATTTGTTTATTTGTTTGTTTGTTTATTTATTTATTGGCTGCATTGGGTCTTTGTTGCTGCGCGTGGGCTTTCTGTAGTTGCAGCAAGCAGGGGCTACTGTTTCTTGTGGTGCGTGGGCTTCTCATTGTGGTGGCTTCTCTTTTGCAGAGCACGGGCTCTAGGTGTGTGGGCTTCAGTAGTTGTGGCACAGAGGCTCAATAGTTGTGGTTCGTGGGCTCTAAAGTGCAGTCTCAGTAGTTGCGGCACACGGGCTTAGCTGCTCAGCGTCATGTGCGATCTTCCCCGACTGGGGATCGAACCCGTGTCCCCTGCATCAGCAGGAGGATTCTTAACCACTGCGCCACCAGGGAAGTCCCCTTAATTCTTGTTTCTTAAAATGAAATATCCCTAAACTAAATTCTAAACTTATTCTTTCATTTCATCCAGAAACGCTGTAAATGAGGACTTTCTATTCTGTTTGTAAGCCGTGTCATTTTGCTGCCTTTTAATTTTGCCATTATGCAATTCCAATGGCAGAGAAGAAAAGGGCGCTTGCAAAGCTAAGTATATATTTAACTCTTCCTAACACCTACAAGTCTATTTTTAACTTGGAAAGTGACAAACTCAAAATGCCATCTTGAGTTCTAACTCTAAACTGAGTCACAACCTTAACACAATTTAGCTGTTTCTTGTCATAAATTACTATTTGTTCCCTGATCAGCATAACTATATCCAATTTTGTTATTACTCATAATTTGAACAATAAAGCAAAAATAAGGCTCCTCTTGCTTCCTCTCCCCACCAGTATTCTTGGTGTAGCTGCATTATTTTTGTTCCTTTTATTTCTTATTTGCTAAAATATGTAATTAAACAGAAATTAAGGGTCATAAGCAGTTTCGATTGTAAAACGTCAGACATGCAAAAGGTCACGTTAATCACTCACACTATAATTTCTTTCCTTTTATTCAATCATTACTAACAATTTTGTTCCATGGGAGCCACTGCCAAGACTGTAAGATAAAGAGTGCACTAGCTTCTTTCAAATGTGTCATTTGGTGACCCCAAACACACTCATTTACATTTTTGCATGCATTTTTGCATGCATTGATGTACTTAGCTAAAGCTCTCACTCAGAGGTTTTCAACTGACTTTTAACAGCAGAATGCTTTTGTCAAAAGAAATCTTACATGGGAACCTAACCATCAAAACGATTAAAATCTTTTATTAGTATATATTTATACTTTTTCTTATGGTTAAGTTCAATCCACAAAAACTCAACACACTAAGGATCAACCCATTGTTAATATTTGGCAAATACGCACTTGGCTGTTCATGCTTCTTTATTCGACGTTTTGAATTTATATTAAATAGTTATGGACCCTCTGAATCATCTCTCGTTTACATAGTTAAAAAAATCTCTATTCTAAATCGAAATGAGCAGGTCCAGAAGACATTATACCTGTGTCCTGTGCTTGCAATTACAATCTTATCTCCTGGTTTCCACGTTACTGCTTCTTGTAAAATCAAAGTCCTTTCCCCTGCCTTTGCCGTATGAGCCAAACGAGTCCAAATCACAGGAACAGGCAGACCTGGAGCCAACATACAAACCGAGAATTTCCTCAGATGTGGTCTCCTGGATATTAAGAGCTTTATGCATTATAATCTTTTCCTGGATTGAATCAGTTTTGAGAAGGTTCACTTTACCTTGGCATCTTATACCTTTCTCAAAAAAGAAACATTTAGAATGCCTGCTTTATAAAAGTAATAATCAGGTTTGTAATAACATGTATGGGTCTATAAGTTTTTAAAAAATCCTTCTGCAATGATATATTCCATTTATAATAATCTTTATATGAACTCAATATAAATGGTGTGATACTATTGTTAAAATAGGGCAGAGGCCTATTATCTTTGTCGTTGATAGGAATTGCTTAAATTGATAATCTGGAGACAAACGAAATGTATAAATTTCTGAAAATTCCATTAGTATATATATTTAGCATAATGTAGGCCATTTATGATCATAACGGGGTATCATGCTTATATATTCTAATCTTATAAAAGAGGGAGATTATTGCAATATAGAAGACTTCATATAAAAAGGATTCACACCATGCTTCCTTTAAGTAATGCTACCCTGATACCTCAAACATGATCATAATCATTTTTATTTGCTGATAGTTTCCCACAATATGTATAGTTATAGAACAGTGCAACTATAAATTTATAGTTATATTTTAGAAAGAACCCATTTTATTTTATTTAAAAATATTATTTATTAATTTGGCTGCATTGGGTTTTAGTTGTGGCACACAGGATCCTTTTAGTTGTGGCTTGTGGAATCTTTGGTTGCAGCATGTGAACTCTTAGTTGCAACGTGTGGGATCTATTTCCCTGACCAGGGATCGAACCTGAGCCCCCTGCATTGGGAGCCTGGAGTCTTAGCTACTGGACCACCAGGGAAGTCCCAGAAAGAGTCCATTTTAAAATACAAATATAAGAAGTTATAATTTCTGCTTCTAGACTTAATGCCTTTTCGTTTAGATAGATGAATAAAGAACACAATCAGTATGAACTGTCACAAGTGCTAAATTAGGCAAACGATGTGATGGAAGGGCTTCCCAGGAATGACCTTGGTTGTGAGTCTTGGTGGTCTTCGGGGTTGACCTGGCCAGATAAAGGAAGGGAGAGAAAAAGAGAGGTAAAGAGGGAATACGCAAAGACAGGAGAAGCTTGGCAAGGTTTCATTTAGAGTTATTGGAAGGATTATCTCTGGCTTCCTAGCTAGTCTCTCCTGGACCAACTCCCTGAGGCCTTTCAGCCCATACCGTGCAGATCCAGGATTCCCTCCCGCACAGCCAGCGTTTTGGCGCCATATACTGGGAGCTCAGGGGATCGCAGGTGCCCATGCAGGGTAATGACTGCCTTGTGTTGAAATGGGGATGCTTCTGTTCCAATCTGCAAGGATTTCACAAGCATCACTCAGAAAGTTAAAACTCATTATCCGTGACTCTAATCACTCAAAAGCTAATTCTTTTCTTTTCTCCCCTCTCTTTTGAGAATCAATTGTTTAATTCTCAGTACCTTTCCTCCAGAAGATAAACCTTACATTTTCCAGTCAGCTGAATACATATACCAGACCTTTGGAAAGTATACTGATTGACTGTGGCCACATCTCAGAGCTTATTTTTTTCTATTTAAAATTCTGCTGTATGAAAATATGCTTTATCTTTCCATTAAAAGCACAAAAATATTCTGGGAAACTTTTAGAATCCACAAAAAAGGTTTTATGCTAAGAACAGAGACCTACACAAAGATAAACTGGTGAGTTTAGCACAATCAACTGTCCATTTTACACATAATATTTTAAAAAGAAATGGAGAGAGGTCAGCAATGAATACAGATCAAGTTCTCTCATATACCTGAAGAACGCCTCCATCTGTAATTAGAATATTTTCTGCCTGGAGTTCAATGTCAGCGTCATCAAATATTAGAGTTCCACCTAAAAACCATACAATTTTGAAATATATCACAAGGAATATTCTTATTAAAAGCTATTTATTAAAAATACATTAATATTTAATTTCTTATTCCTATCTGCTGTCACTATGTATGTCACTTCACTTCAGCTCTTTGGCAACATGAAGTATAAAAACTTCAGACAAGACCCCAGGAATTGATAGAAAATCAAAGCCCAGCGCAGACTATTTCTTCTTGATCATTTGTTATTTTTAAATGCTATAAATACTGAAGGTACATGAATTCTAGTTCTACACACACAGGATCTCAAAATATAAATTAAGAACAAAAAATCAAAATAAGAGAAAAGCACTTTTTATAGAAACTATTGTAATGGCAACATTAGCTCTGAACTTTTATCCACTAATTTGCACTAGCAACCGCTATAGCCTTATTATCTTTATTAAAGAATGTGCTGAGATACATTTTTTAAGAGACGGATGTAAATTTGTGGACAGTGAAACTTTACCTGTCCAAAGGTTCAATAGTTAATAACTTCAAATAACTGAAACACTGCTATTGTCCCAGAAGTTAAAAGAAAAACAAAATGCAAAGGCCTTTGAACAGCTAAAACCATTATGGTACAGTTTACACCTGAAATCCCCAAGTGTTTTACTCTTGCCTGTTATTGTTTCTTTTACACACAATTGTAGCAGTTCTGGTTATTTAGCTTTCTGTATTAAAAACAGAATATTAAGAAGCAGAGAGAACTTCAGGTAACAATTGAAAGCAGGTTCACAGGCAAAGGTTAAATCACAACCTGGCACCCAAGGGGAGTCAGGAGGTCATTTAGTATAGAATTTAACAAATCTCTATGATTTTTATAACCCCTAGGACCCACTATATTAGTGTTTTTCTAAATGGGAAATATCTTTTTACTCTTGTAATCCACTTCATGTGCACTAGCGTGTACATACACACACACACACAGAGTTACTGAAACAAAAGTTTCATGAAACATTTAACTTTAAAATACGCTTACCCACATAAAAGATGCAGGACACTCTGATATTTTCTATGCTATTTCATTAAAAGATTCTGGTTGCAACACAATAAATAATTTCATAACCACAAATGGATTATAACAGTCAATTTAAAGAACTCGGTACTACACTCTGCATTCAAAACGTGATACATCTATGGATGTTCCTAGTCATGAATTTTGATTAAATTCTTCACAGAACCATTTCACAAGCAGAGTCTAATAAACCGATTTTCAGAAGTTTACCCTGAATAAGCAACATTTTCAGGATAGGGGTATTTTGATCCAGCAAAATTGTCTGTCCTTTTGTAATAACAACTAGTGAACCTTCCTCTGGGGGAGATTTTCCTCCCCATGAGAAGTTGGAGGACCAAGCATCAACATACAGGAAGTCAGCATTATCCTGTAATAGAACATGAGAGACTTTTAAGTTCAGAGGTTTTATCACAATTCTTTCTTTAATTTCTCAAAATGAAGAATTCTAAAACAATGAATATTTTCGTTAATAATAAAGTATAACCCACTTTAAATATGTTAGAGCTGCCTGTTGGTTAATCTCACAATAATAAAAAACTAAAAAATATATTACCAATTACCTTGCAACCCAGAATGATTAGAAGTGAAATAATAACATTTTGGTGATAAGCAAAAAAAATAACCTACTTTAAATTTATTATAAGTCACATCTCAGTAATTTTTCAGAGACATTAACAGAGTAAAAAGTCCGTTACCCATTACTTCACCTCCCCCAAGGCTAATTTTTCAATTGCTGAAACTACTCAACCCAACATCACTGTTACCAGTTTGGCCATGCCGGAGCTTCTGATGTTGACATGCACGAGAGCCCACCCTGAAGCAGTGTGGCCATTTGTCATGCAGATGATATATGTCTTGTTGGAATACTCAACATCACATTTGGCTTCAGCTATGGTAACGAGAACATCCTGTATATTTTCACTGTGAAGTAAAAAGAAAGGAAACAAAACTAACGTTTTTCTCAAATTTCTAGATCACATGGTCAAACCCTATTATTTGTATGCATTATTGTAAAAATAATGACCTTACCCTATGAGTTATCAAAGTGCAGACGGATACTTTTTTTCAGTAGTAAAACTTCAAAATATTTGTTGAGAAAAAAGTAAACAAAGAGATTAAGAGGTCAGGAAATAAAACTGTACAAACTAGCAAGTATTGCTGTGTTGGAGAAACACTACTTGGGTTCCAATTTTGAGTGTTTCTATGTTGGTCTCCAAACAGGCACCTTCATAAGAGACTTTTGGCCATCATTTTTGTCTATGTGACATTTTTGCCATATTCACAGACTTTGGAACTTAATCTCCAAGTAAAAATACAAGTTCAAGGTAGTTATAAGCACGTGAGGAATTAATATTGCCTGCTACGATTCAAAGGATCTGGGGTTTTGAAGTCAAGCTTATCTACTTGAAGGATGATGACAGTGCAGTAGATAAACTTGAGCCAAGATAATGAATATGTTTAGGAAGAAGGAATCTAAATAGTTACAATGAAATGGACCTGATGCTTGAGGAGATGCTGCATTGAGCCAATGACGCGGATGATGGCTGGAAATGAGATTTGGGGGAAAGCGTAACAGGAAGGTGACTTATACTTGTAATGCTACTTACTAGGATCTTGGGGAAAATTATTTAGCTTCTCTAATTGTAATCTTCTAGCCATATAATGGGGTTAAAAATATCTAAGAAGGCAAGGCAGAAAGTTTCTATGTGGTAGAAAGGTTCCTGACACAGAGTATGTAGTCAGTAAATATAGTGTAGCTTTTGAGCAGATAGGCACACATTACTTGACTATATTCAAACATTGTCCTGGCACACGAGAAAGCAGGAGTAACGACTAGAGTGTAGAAAGACGCACTAATGTATGTGCATGTGAATACAGTACCTGAAGCCTGATCCCAGGACTGTAAGTCTGGTGCCCCCTGCTGTACTGCCTCTCTTGGGAGCTATTTCAGTGATGAGTGGAGTCACTGACATGGTGTATATAAAAGGAGTCGAGAACTGAGAGGAATCCTTCCTGTTGACCACACTCACTTCACAGGCTTGCTCTGGTCCCCTGCCTATGATAAGAGGACATCAAACTGAGTTCAGTTCTACCATCAGGCCCTTATTCATATCCAAAAGCCCCAAATATTTTCAATGACATCTTCCTTTTCCCAAAGTCACTTTCACAGGCTATATGTGAAGTAATAAAGATTTCTAGCAAAAGCCAAAAACATCACAAAATTCATGCACATTCTCAAAAAATAGGGGAAAAACCCTTAGACCCTCCCTCAGAGCCTCTTATTTCAGACAATTCTACAAACCTGCCTTTTGGTTTTCCAGTTCTAGAGGATTCAACACTGCACATTAGAGAGGAAGGAAGGAAGACCTGCTGATGGCAGGCGCACTGACAACAGCAAGGAGTGACAGCTGAAAGCAAGGTAAGATACAGGAAAACTACAGAAACTCAATACCAAAATGTTGAAAAAAGAAGTGGAGTTAGTGTTAAGGTAAACAAAGCTTGACAAATCTGGATAGCATTGCTGAATTATTTTTTCTTAAATCAGAATACAAACTCTGATGTTAAAATGATAAATAAGCCCAGCCACAAAAATGTTACATTTTCTTCAATACTCTTTGTTTAAGAAGTCAGAAGAAGCAAAAATGTTTAGAAAAGCTTCATTAAATTTTGTTAATGTTTTAAAAAATGTGTGCACATAAACCATATCCTTTATTCATCTATATTATTCTCTTTGGTTCTTAAATTTGGTTAGATAATTAAAATTTGTTGTGTGCTTAAAATACTAGATGATTAAACTTCACAATAACCCACTGAATTAGGGTTAATATGATCTCCATTCAACAGATGGACAAATTGAAACAGAGAGGAGTTAAGTTACTTAGCTGAGGTGACACTTACTGGCACAACAAATTCAGAGGCTCCTTAGAGCCCAGGCTTTTTAGCCACTAAATAAATGTGAGTAATAATAATAGCAAATCATGTATCCTATTTCAGATATCATTCTATCCACTTTATGTACATTAACTTACCAAGTGGCTAATGTGATCATTTTCATTTTATAGAGGAGGAAACTGAGGCACAGAGAGGTTGAATAACTTGCCCAAAGACACAGCCTGGGTTTGAATCTTGGCAACGAATTACTGGAGTTCACCTTCATAACCATTTTACTATCCTCCCTTTAAGGAAAAGCTAATACTCCAATAGGAACTAAAAATGTTCTCCGTTTGGCATGTGCTTTATGTGATAAACTGAAAAACTGCAATCTATTATAAACAATTCAGTCTAACCCAAAATATTATGAATCTTGGAAAATATTTAAGTCTAGAAAACCAAATTCTGAAGAAATTGCTTAAAATCAGGAAATTCACAAAGGTGATTCAATTGCCCCAATGAACACAAAAACTTGAAAAGAAGAAATTCAGGATGCTCTCTATAAAATTAAACGGTTATCAAAGACTGCCATTCTTTTTTCTGACTACTCACCATTATTAGGTGGAATTTCACATAATAATGTTGTGCGATTGGATTTCAGTCTGTCGACTGCACATTTTGAGCCACACACTAATACAACTGAATTTTGTGGATTAAACCCAGTGCCTGTCACAGTCATGGTTTGACCACCACCGAAGCTCCCTAGTGAAGACATATAAAAGGGAAAGACAAAGTTAATGGAAAGAAAACCTCCTCCGTACATATTTTTAACTTTATTTTAATACCTAAAATAGAAGCAAGTTTCATTAAATGAAAAGATTCTTAGAACTGAAATTATTTATATTATATTATATTATTGCAACATAATCTCTTTTGATTGTAGTGTTTCAAAACTTTCACTGAGTAAATGTCATATCTGGTCATTTATTTAAATTACTTCTAGGAACTAAAATTTTATTGAAAAGAAATGACACAAAGAATTTTAGTCAAAACACAAATGTAAAATTACTATTTTAGTTAAAAGTACATTCGTTATACTTTCTTAAGGTTTTTAACCACTAAAAAATTTTCAAACAGAAAAAAACCACTTATTTATGTAGACATAATTACAGCCAGTGATGCCTAAACATGATTTAAAGAAAAAACCTCCACATATAACCTGGACATTTTCAATAGTATTATGTTTTAAATAAATTATATATATATATATATATATATATATATAGCAGGAAGAATAATACAGGTATTAAGTGAATATTTTGAAATGATTGACATTCTTGTATGCTTATTGATTTGATGCATAAAGAAAAATATTTTAATGTGTTATAAGTACTACACATTTTAGCAGGGTTTGAAGAATATGTTTCTTTCTAAATAAGTGTTTACTGAAACAATATAAATATTTCTAGGCTCTGGCACATTAATGCCTACCTTGGCTGGGATGAATACTGCGAATAGTAAGTGGGTACTCAAATACAACTGTGGACACAGCAGAGCCTTTTGTCTTATGATGCATCATAACAGGAAAAGTGCCACCAGCATGATCTCCAACGATGCACTGCAATACAGTATCACTGACCACGGTCACATTGCACTGAATATTATTTATCATCACTGAAATTCCCAAGATATCAGTACCAAAATTAGACCCAGTGATCTGAATTTCAGTCCCTGGAGGACCTTAAAAAAAAAAAGCATACCATATATATATATAAATTCCAATATTTACACATGCATTTAAAGATATACCCATTCACTTTCATAAACAAAATAATATCCAGTATTTTAAAACTAACATAAACACCAACAATACATGTCATGTCATATACATTTTGGCTATAATTTCATTTCAGTCTATGGTATCTTGAGTATAAGATATTTATCTCAATGTTCATTATTTTCCAGCACATCTGTCCATTCTACAGATGGAAGTTGTAAGTTACTAATAATTCAGGCTAATGGAAAAGAGAGAAGAGAAAAGATCTAGAGTTATGAAGAATGAATGAATGAAAGTCTGAGCAGTGGGTGGTGGATTAGAGCATATTTTAGGGATTAGGTTTATTTTTTAAAACTTTTGGTACTTTCCTGATATTTGCAACCATTCTGAGGAATGGACTATTTTTCTTAATTCAAATATTTTCAATATATATGATGATAAACAAATTATGAATATAAATAATTAGGTATAAGATAGTAAATACAGAAATAAGGAATTAATTACAGACATAGGTGAATGTTGATGTTAATGCCTTGAATAAATCTACACAGGATAAAGTATTTCAATCCTTCTGTTTCCTTCCTTCCTTCTTTTGACAAAAAGCATTGAGGGCATCACACACATGGAATTTTTCACAGGTCATCTAAACACATACCTACATACCTAAATAATAAGTGAATAGCTATTAATCAACATAACTTGTAACAAATGCAGAGTCACCAAGTAGTAGTTTGCTTTTAATTCAAGTAGTAATAGCAAAAGTAACCATATAATTGATCACAGTAAGTGTCACTGAAATATAAGTTGTTATTTTAGAGACCATAGACATTAATGAGATCTTTCATGTTAGAAATAGTTTTAAGATACAAGATTAAAAATTGTTTTCAGGTCTTAAATTTTTAATCTTGTCTGGTATTTTCACCTGTCAAATGGAAGTGTTGTTCTAAGTGTTATCTATACCTGTCTCTTCAGTAACTAAAACAGCTCAGTTCTCACTTGTTTACAAGTCTCTTCTACCTTCAGATACGTTGTTTTGAAAAATACATTCAAAGAGAGATGAGACAGAAATGGTTCATGGAAATAAGGAACATGTGCCCATATCTAGTTCTTCATTTGCAATGACTACAAATATACAGGGGGAGTATGCCATTGCTATTGCTAATGTTTGCTTTTTAAAATTCTAAATGAGAAAACGATGTCTAAAAGAAAATTTCAATAGCAAACTTCTTGAAGGCAGAGAATACATCTTACCCAAACCTGATACATTTCCTGGCACTGTAAACTAACAAAGACTTTTTTAAAGATCAACATTTAATAATTTTTTTTTATTAAAGGAAACTTTAAGTTGCATCAATTGAATGAACTTCTTTAATCTTATGAGGAAGGTATCTGCATGTATAAGGAAACTGCTATTTTAAGAAACTTGTCCGAAGTTCTGCCACTGGAAAGTAGAAGAACCAAGATGTGAACCCAGTTATCAAGGCCATGTTCTCAGCCATTCGACTACAGCTGCCTCTCCAGAATTCATTACATAGATGATAAGCATTCCAACAGCTTGAAGATGATTAGAAACAGCATAACATAATGAGAAAGGATCAAGAAGACATCTCAATCTATTCTTAGCTCAGAAGAACAAGTCATGCAAAATAATTAAGTAAATCCTTTTTTATAATATTTTTCCCATCTGAATGGGCCAATTACCCTCTTAAAAAGGAATTCTGTTGTGTTAATAAGTTAATAATCAATTGCAGTTTCATGGAAACAAGATATTCTAAAAAATCTCAATGTTAATAAGATGAACTACCTGTGAATTTTAACAGGTATTTCCTGTGTCATATTAACGTTAATGACATAAATTAATGACCAAGTTTAGTCCATAGAAATCCATCTATTTCTTCTTCATTTTGAAATTTAGGTGTAGTTAATGTGGATTTTGTTTTAAAACAGAAGTGGGAATTTGGCTAAAAATTTTATCCCAAGAATGTACACAAAATTGAGACTACACAGAACTCAAATCCCATGTATTGATTAAGAGGGTGTGTCTAAAAACACATCCTAATAATCATTTGTAAACATTATTCCAATTCTATGCTAATAAATATTACTGATCTTGTTATATTAAGACACCAAAAAAGCGGGCACTGGAGTACCTGTACTTGGGACAATTCCTCTGAGAAGTGGAGTATCTTCCAAGGCATACGCAAATGACAGAGGTGGATACGTGACTGCATTCACAGAGATCTTCACACTGACCCTTCCAGCTGTCCCTGCTGGGGTGCGGCAGTAGACTTCACTGGAACTGACAGAAATAATTTGACAAGGTTCATCCCCAACAGTGACTGTGGTATTGCCTGGATAGAAGCCATTTCCTGTGATCATCAAAGTAGTGCCACCACCAATGCTTCCAGAAGTTGGTGTGACAGATGCTACTGCAGGGCTGCTGACAGTAAGGTTTCCCAGAGCCAAGCCTTTCGTTCCCACCACAACACTAAGAGGATAAAGTCCAGCCGGAAGGGGAGTCACAAGAACAGTGATGTTATTTTTGTTAACATCGAGTGCTCTAAACTGTTGGTTTCCAATGAAAACAGAAATATCCTCCAAGATAGTGCCGAAACCTTCTCCTTCAATAAGAACTTTCACAGATTCCTTGATGGAGTTTGGGGAGATTCTTGTTATAAAAGCAGTGATGCTTTCTAAATATGAAAAGCTGCAGTTCCCTTGACACTGTGCAGGGACTCCGTGGATGAGAAGATTTACTTTCACAAGCTGTTGGGGAGCAGGAGATGTTTCACATTCAATGGCTGTATAATTCACTGACAGAACTTTACATGGAAAATGACCCATAAGGACTTGTACACCAGAAGGAGAAACTGCAAATCCAGAGCCTCTTATGGTCACTTTTGTCATTCCTGTAGTTGCCCCTGCATTTGGTAATACTGTATCGATGTATGGCAAAAGTACAAATCGCCTATCAAATTCACTGGACAGTGTGTTGATAGCAGCGCCCAGGTTGTAGACAGTTACTGTGACAATTTCCCTGATGCCAACATCCATTGAGTTTTGAGGGTCAATATGGCACACAACGAAATTATTACTACTTTCTTCTACAACACAGGGATAGCTACCAATTGTAACCTGAAAGTAAAATGAATATGAGAACAAGTCAATACATTACTCTAGTATGAACTTAAATTTAGTATTAGCAACAACTAGATTTTAAAAATTGATCATGTGCAAACTTTTTATTCATAAAATTACTTTGCGGGACTGATTAAGGCATATCTTGGATTAATCTTAAAACTAAATTATGATCATACACAAATGTTCATAGCTACATTATTGATAATAGCCTAAATGGTGAAAACAACCCAAATGTCCATGAACTAATGAGTGGATAAATAAAATGTATACCCTATGCACTGGAATATTATTCAGCCATAAAAAGAAATGAAGTACTGCCACATGGTACATCATGGATGAACCTTGAAAATGTTGTTTAGTGAATACAGCTAGTCACAAATGACCACATGTATGATTCTATTTATAAGAATATTCACAATAGGGAAATCCACATAGACAGAAAGATTAGTGATTGTTTAGGGCTAGGAGGTTTGGAGGGGTTGGGGGTCATGTCTAAGGGTTGCAGGGTTCCCTATTGGCGTAATGAAAATGTTCTAAAATTGACTGTGGTGATGGATGCACAGCTCTGTGAATACACTAAAAGCTTCTGAATCATGCACGCTAAATGGGTGAGTTGTACGGTATGTGAATTATATCACAATTAAGCTGTTACGAATGAAACTACGAGGTTATGGATGAAACATCATCCTTTTATTGCGTATACAGAAGTAAAAAGATCTTTATATTCTTACCTTATTAGCACATGTGAGATTACTGAAGCCACGTCCAGTAATTGTTATCAATTCATTTAGTGTTCCGATGGATGGACTAATGTTGCTTATAGATGGTGAAAAACAACTTGAAAGCTCAAAGAGCAATCTATCTGAATTTTCAACCCTGGTATTATTCAGACCACACAGAGGTTCTGTTGCTAGGCAGCCTGCCACAGAGCTTCCCAAGTGTGAATTCACAGGTCCTCCTTTAGACAAAAGAACTGCCTGTAAGTCATGGATAATATTCTAAAACAAGAACTGTTTTCAGACTGCATCACTCTATTTTGATGATGGTGGTTTATATTCTGGCAAATCTTTTTTTTTTTTTTTTAAATTACAAGAGGAGCCCAGGCAATATAAAGTTAAAAGAAAGACCTGGACAAAGATAATAAAGAGTGAATATAAAGTTAATTTATTTTTCAACTTGTCTAAGGCCAGATCCTGTGGGGAAAGTAAAACAATAACATCATCTCACATTTTAAAATACTTCCAGGCACATACTGAGTATTGGAACTTTTTCACATTACATCTCACTTAAGGCACACAAGGATCCTGGGAGACTGGCAGGGCAGCATTAACACGATCCTTCTTTTATAGAATAAATTCTAGCCTCAGAGCAGTCCCAACCTATTTAAGGTCATGTGGCGAGTAAGAGACAGTTAGACCCACTCATCTGCCTCCTACTTCAGAAAGGCAGCACGTACCCTGGGTCACCGAAGTGACAGGGTTTCCATCTTTAGCCTCCTTACCCTGAGCATATGTGGCTTCAGTGCCACCCACAAACAGGAGCAGGGGAATGTGCCTGGCTTCAGCTGGTAAAACGTTAATGACTCCCTGGAGAGAAATGGATCGCGCCTCATCAACATACCCGCTGCTATAATAATGGATTCCAGGTGAAGTAAATTGGTAAGAAAATGAACCTGCCATAAAATGAGATTGTACATAATAAATACAAGCAATTAATGCAGCTTTGAGAAGAAATTTGAATGGCAAGTTTCTTATTTTTCATGCATGTGATATTTCAACAGGAAGTACTAAGAAAATCACTATAAAGTGACTATAAAAGAGCTGTCTTGTATAACAAAATTACATTTCAGGAAGGCGAGATCCAGCATTAGTTTTTCTAAAAAACCACGGCAAGTCTGGCATAATTTACTGAATCTTAAAGAACTCAATGTGCAATAAAAAATAGTTTGTGTTCGTAAGTGCAAAGTTCAAACTGCTACACGTGGAGAACAAAACAGGCAGTTTAAAAGGCACACTTTACACTAAGTTGTCCTGGGGGAAGGACTGATTTTAAAGCTGATTACAATTAACAGAAATTCATTACTTGCTATCAGATTACTATGATTAAAACACATATTCCAATTTTCTTTGTAGTTTGCTTGTTTAGGTATATTTTTAAATTGGTTGATCATTCCAGAATGAAAAAAGATATTTGTGATATCAGAATTCATCTCTGATGCATAAAATACCTTGCTGACATTCACTTAGAATATTTTATACATTTGTAACATTTTTACTATAGCAATAAAATGCCAACTAATCGATTTTGTGTATTTGTACATATTATTTATGCAAAACTATCTTAAATCTAAACAAATCTCTTTTTTTTAAAGACTTTTTTTTTATGTGGATCATTTTTAAAGCCTTTACTGAATTTGTTACAATATTGCTTCTGTTTTACATTTTCCGTTTTTTGGCCAGGAGGCATAGGGGATCTTAGGTCCCTGACCAGAGATCAAATCCACATCCCCTGCATTGGAAGGCAAAGGCTTAACCACTGGACAACCAGGGAAGTCCCTAAACAAATTTCTTTTTATTATATCTGGGAAAAAGAAGCACGATGCAAAATGCAACAAAGTGGAAACAAACCTGATGCAGATTTTTCTCTTCCGTTGGTAAATCCTTTGCCATCATAAATTACACTTCCAGGACTGGAGACAGAGAAAACTCTATATCCGATTCCCCTGAGATATGGATGTGCTTGCCAATGCCATGTCACTGTGTCGCCCACAGACACATTTAAGACTGATGGTGACCAGGCATAACCTAATCCATGTACTGGGAGCAAGAATTGAGTTATATTTTTAAAGAAAAAAGGAAAAGCAATAAAAATTCTTAATAATCATCTTTGAAAATATTGCCTTTTTATACAGCCACTAGTGAAAAAACTTTTTAATTAACACTGTAAAACTTTTATGTGCCTAATTTAAACATGTAGAAATAATAAACAGAAATAATGGAAAGTAAGATAATGAGAAGCTAAGGAAAAGATAAACCACACAACTCCAAAACTGATGACTGAGAGACAATTTAAAAAAAATCAGAATCAAGAAACAAGTTATTTGGAAATACCACATGGAATATTTTTAAAAGCCATGATCAATCCTTTAAACATAAACATTTTCTCAGGCATTGAGGCATGCAAAAATCTATATAATTTTAATTTGAATACTTACTCAGAAACCCACAACCGAAAACAAACTATAGTAATTCAGGAGGTTCTGTACTGCAGTAAAACCAAATGGCAATTTCTGAACTTGGAAATTTTAAGTCTAGCCTTTTAATCCACTGATTCATTCTATATGTGGCCCCCTATGTCAAGTGGATAAATTCTAGACAAACTATTAACAAATCACACAAAGAAATAGCAATACTTATTCTCTGAGTACTTTGCAGTATTATAAGTAAAGATCAAATTAATTCCAAGGTAACATGCCTCCATTATTTACAATAGATAAATGTTGTCTGATACCTGAATCTTGCCCATTGTTGGTAATCCTGAATATATTCCCTGTTGAATGAACAATGCATTTTATGACATTTTCTGATGATGATGTCACATTGCAAGGGAAGGACCCTGGAAAGAATAAAGATGGGGGGAAGAACCATTTTCTCAAATACTTTTTGTAAAATAGAGAGGAAGTATAGTTAGGAAACAGTCAAGACCCTACAGAAGCTCCACATTACACAGTAGGATCTTTGGTACTTTTTTTCAGATAGCAGTCATGTTCAAGTACTTATTAGTTTTAGAACAGAGACCTCTCCTTTTTAAAGTGTTCTATACACACGATTCAGTAATTATTTATTGAAACCAAATGCAGTTATTTAGTTTCTTTTTACCAGATAACCAAATACACTTAACATTTTATATGTTCACAGAAAAATAAAGCTTCCATGATGGAGAGTATTTGTATCATAGCTCAGCACTTAGAGCACATCTTTTAAGATGAGAAAAATAACAGTACTCCTGTAAGGACGAAACTCTTACCTAAGAGCACGGTGTTCTCAGCTGGTATTGTGCTGAATCCCAAACCCATTATAGTGATTTCAGTTCCACCATATAAGGAGCCCTTCTGTGGAAACATGTTGGTCACTTCCAAAACATACTGTATAGAAGCATTTAATTTGTCTCTGCAAAAGAAAAACTGATATTTCAGCGAGCATTCCATGGGGTCATGTTGTTAAACTCTTCTTAGGATATGATTCATTTAAGAGAAAGTAATTGAATATTTAATTAGATATTAACTTTTTCAGACTAGAAAATTTGATAATTATCATGACCTCAATTTGGTTGGATCGTATACATATATAATAGTTGTTTCCCTAAATATGAAAATTAGATTTCTGAAAATCCCATGGCAGAAATTTGAGATGGAAGATCTTAAGATATTCTGGGAAAAATATGGTTATGAGAACTGAGGTCACAAGAAATACATGAAATCCTTTAAAATATTTTATACATTCATTAGAATAAAACATAAAGGCATAAACAAAACAAAAACAAAACCCATAAAAGCAGCATTATCTATAAAAATGAATAGTAATGAAATTTCATACATCTAATATAAGTAATTAAAGGTTTGTGCAATTAATTTGAATTTATCATTATATGTTTGTTGGAAACCTGTCATGATCTCCTATCCCACTATTTCAACGAGAGGGTTTTAAATTTATTTTGCTATGTTACGGACAGTGTATCTGCTAGGAGGCCATCAAAATGTACAATGCTTTTCTGACCTGACACAGAAGAGTTGACTTGCACATCCCAGCTCCCACCATAACTTAAATGAGTCTCTGTGTTAACTTTAACTTCCTCATCATAACTGAAATGGTATTTCTTGAACCACCAGCCCAATACCCAGTTTTGTATGCTGTCAATTCCACCCATTATATCATCAAGGCAAAGCACAAGCCAACAGCTCTTTTACAACCATGTGAGCTCTGCCCTGTGAATCTAACACGGGGTGCAGCTTTGAGGTTTATGTTTACCGTTGCTCATTTTCCTTCACCTCCCACAAGATTCTCTTGCAATGAGCTCTCCTCCTACTCTGACATCAGTTTTACTTGTCTTGTTTTAATCCCTAAATTCCAGTTTACTCTTTTTTTTTTTTTATTCTAAACCAGGAATTCCAGGACTACAATTTTACCAGTTGGCAAACAGCTTCAGGGAAGAAAATACTAAACACCTACCTAAAGGAAAATTTGAGTTGGAGGCAGATTCTTTCCATCCTCTCCTTTGCCTGGCAGCTCCTATCCATTTCTTGACTTAGTTGTCACCTTTTCAGAGAACTCTTCCTAGTTCCTCAGGAAAAGTTAACTCTCTCTATTATATGTTCTTGCAGCACCTGAGACCTCTTATCCATAGCCTTTTTCACATTTATGATCAAGTTATTGATGTAATCTTCTGTTTGAAATCTGCCTCCCCAACACAATTGTGGGCATCATTAAGGTTTATTCCCTACTATAAATCCAGCACTGAGACAGTGCCTGCCCCCTCGTAACTCTTTGATAAGTATTTCCAGAATGAATGAAAATCATGTAACATATACATAAACCTAGTTCTGCAGAGAATTTTACAACCTAATCTGAGTGGTACTGGTCTCAAACCTAAGCATCATGTTGCACTTTATGAGATATTTTCAAAATCTTTTGCAAAAGGAATTGTAGAAAGGTGAAGAGAACAACTGAAATATTATAAGGTTAATGACTATTTCTCTTCTTATCCCAATACATTAGCACCATGTGTTCCACAACTCTATCAAGTTTATGGTCATTATCATACCTTTTTGAAGCAAAACCCCAGTTTCTGACTTCTACACAGATATCATGCTTTCCAGGAGACAACTTGGGCAAAAGGCATCTAATATCTGTGAAGTTCCAGTGAAAGACCTGGCAGGATTTTCCTCCAACATAGACCTCCATGTTTTGTGTGAGTTCATTTCCAAAGTTATAACCCTTAATTGTTAAATTAACTTCTCCTATTATTTTAAAAGAAAAGTTTTACGAAAAGAGTCAATGTATTATCTAGTGAGAAATCTGAATATTAAGTAAACCAATTCATCTCTTATCTTTCATTGGATTTAGGAAATTCTAACACTTTCAGAGACAAAAGAAAACCAGTGAAAGAGTTGATAGCTGCCACTATCAACTGGAGATAAAATTCATGTTTAATTGTTCAACAGGGAAAAAGAGACGGCACAGAACTTTAAAAATTTGTATTTTTCTTCTTATTGCACCTGTTCAAAGTGATGTAATAAATAGACCAATTTATGGTTAGAAAAAGAAAACCTGTGACAGGTTTTGCTTTAAGAAACACAACTGCGGGAGAAACTGCTTCAAAAGCCTTTTTAGAAATAGTATATATATGTGTGTATATATATATAATATATGTATATCAAAGGACTAATATCTTATTGAAGAATTTCTTACCCAGTATTGTCCGCACTTTTGGACTAAAATCAGTTATAACTGGAGTCTGTAAACAGTTATAGCTATAAGCATTCTTTGCCATGGCTTGAAATTCACTGGTAATAACTGAAATATCAACTATACCCTCACTTCTCTGAAAAAAGATGAAAAAAATAAAACAATTAGAAAATATTAAATGTTGAGATACAGAAATTCAATGGCTAAAACCAAACAGAATTATTCAAAATAAACTTCCAAAGCTGTTTTTTTTGTTGTTGTTTTTTTTCAAAGTCATGAATCAGAGTTAATTATCAGATCTTTAGAAAGTTTGGTGTTCAAATGCAGGTTACATATTTGAATTCTTTAGATAAAGCTGTGTGATATAGTGGTTTTGTGGGTGTTTATGATCAATTCAAATGCATCTATAGTATTGGATCTCCCAGGGCTCTGCAATATAGTTCAGATGTTCTGGACAAGTGATTCTCTAATTAATAAAGCATACAATACTAAAAGTTTTGAGTTTTCTGCTCTTAAAATAGTCTTGAATGTAATTTTTATTCCTCCTCACAGACAAATGACATTATTATATCTTTTGCTGACATAGTTCCAGAATCCAAGACTAAAACCTAAGAAAAATATTTGGTGCTTTCACCAATACAGCACCTATACAATTCCCAATGAGGAAAAATCGTTTTCCCAGAATCTAGTATTTACTTAGTGCACACTCAGTGTTTAACTGAATGACATAAGTTAAACAAAACTTTAATTTACTATATCCCTCAGATTCTCATCTCCATCACTCAGTCCAACACATGCTCAAATTCACTTTTCCTACACATCAACTACATAATAATACCCACCCTTAATCTGCTACATTTTTAAATATTAGTGACTGAATTCACCACCTTTTTGCATATAAGTAAAACAGAGCCTTGGTTTAAATTTAAACACTATTTTTTAAAAATAAAGAGCAATTAAAATGCCCTAAAATGTAATATCCCATGGGATACTTCACATTGTGTGTGTTTTGCCAACAAACTGAAACTTTAACATATTTAAAACATATATTCCTTAAAAAAAAAACCCAAAATGTCCAGATTTGCTTCCCTGAGTTTTTTAGACTATTTATTACTGCTATATATTTTTCATTCTTGGATTTACCTGGTCAACTCCCATTCACCATCCTTCCACCTCTGATAGGATATCAACGTTTTCATGAAACTCTTCCTGACACCCTCTCCCCACTGTATTTTATCTTCATTTACTGTCTACTTCTATCATTTCAAATGGAACACACTGTTTAACATTGGTTTATGTGTCTGTCTTCCTCAATGATGTTAGGTATCTAGAATGTGGAGATAATATTTTGTATTCGGATCTCAGCATAAAGATGTTGAAGAAATAATTGTTAAAGAGCATAAGTGAAACTCTGCATTTGCTAGGTAAATAAGGCATTTGTTTAACCCTCTACTGAGATGTTCCTTAATTCATACAATTTCAGACTTAGGAAAAAAATGACTGAAATCAGATGCCTTACTTTTGGTGTTCTGCAGGTTATCTTATTCAAATCCCCTTCAATTACATTGCAGGTTTCATTTCCAACTAATACCTTTGAATTTTCATTAAAGCCAAATCCAGATAGAGTCAGAAGAGTACCACCTTCATAAGTAAAAACACAAAACCAAACAACAACAACAACAAAAACACAATAGATTAACTACAACAAAAAGACACTTTGGCAGTAATCTAATTCATCAGTCAAGAACTGTCTAATCATCCAAGAGATGGGTTGGCAAATAGATCAAGGATCAGCTTCAAGATACATATAATCACCACCACATACCCAAGTCTGAGCTCTGGAATCTGGAGCCGTAAAGGGGCTGGGCAAAGTGATTTAATGAAATAACATAAATTTGCAACTAACATTTGCTTTTGGACATTACCAGCAGCAACTGCTATTTTCCATACTGTCTTTTTCATCCTAAAGAGAAATTATGCTACTTCTCTTTACTCAACCAGTGGGAAATGAGAGTGAATTAAGACTCTTAAAAGATCCCAAATTTTAATACCTGTAAGTATTAAAAGAAAAACTAAGAGAAAAGTTCCAACAAAATAAAAGTAACATAAAATAAACACACGACACACCAAAAAGATCAAGGCCAAAGCACAAAATCCAAAACTAAGCATGATCAAACAAACAACAAAACACAAAGGAAATGAAGCAGGAGAGAAAAAACGTGTTATTTTGTTTGCATCTTCTGCATCAGCCTCCCTTTCCCCGATTTGTTCCCAGAAATTTTTCTGGGTCATGTAGCTCCACTGAGACTGTGATTACAAATGGAGCAGCTGGTAAGCAGAATAATAACTAATAAATCTTATCTTGACATAATTAATGAGCTTGTTATAGAAACATGTAATAATTGATGATATTAATTCAATAACCTAAGATGTAAGTAGAAGCAATCCCCCTGACTTGTGCTTCATAAGAAACAAAAGAATTAGTCATCCATTGAATCACTGTGCCTTCTAAAAGAGGAGTCTCCTTTGTTCTACATGAAGAAGCTTTGGAGTCCTCTTCCTTCACCCTGTTCTAGAAATAGTTCATTGAAATGATGGAAATGTATGCAATTTTCTTTGGAACCATTAACTATTACCTGCTAGGCTTCCAGAAGCAGGCCAGATGTGTGAGATCTGACTCTGATAAATGAAGTGGAATTCCTCCTCCTCTACATTCTGTGCTAGTCCAACATCAGCTATGGACACAGCAACTGGGAAACGTCCAGCACTTCCCTTCAGAATCTGGCACTGGATCTCATTTTCTTATAATAAAAGAAGAAGAAAATGGTCAAGAAATGTTTTTGTTAGATAAAATTACTGAAATTTTATATTTGCAAATATAAACAGTGGCCTTCATTTTTATACTCCAAAAAACGTATCTGAGGAAAACTATTCATATATTAATGGCAGCAAAACTTTTACAAACTACCTTATGTTATGAATCAGATACTCCTAGAAAAGAATAAGGTAAAACAATAATGAAAGCAAAGTAAACAATTTGCTCCTGAGTACTACTGTGGCAAAAAAGTTACTATAATAACAATTTTAAATCCTAATCTATAAGATCATTTATATCAATAATTCTGAAAATTTTGGTCTAATATATTGTTAACATCCCAAACTGAGTAAAATATTAGGTTTCAACAAGAAGAGTGATCAAAAACTAAGTGAAAAACATATTCTTCACTTCATTTAGGACAGAATATGTGCATTTATAATACAGTGCACATCATCACCATCATTATTATATACAATATAATAATATTGATTATTAGATCTCAAGAATCCATAGAAGATGTAAATTTAAAACAACTTAAATGATATGGAAGATAAATTTGCTTATGTAATTTCAACTTACTAAAATTAAGGAAAATGCCTAGGATTATGAAAGAGAATTTTTAGGTAAATAAAAAATTATGGTCCTCACTTTCTTATGAATAGAAAATATGAACAATCTTTAAATTCTACATCAATGCACAGAGGTTCTTTTGGACTAGGAGGCTATGTCCTCTTGCTATGACTAATATGGCATTTTTAAAGCCTGGGCAGAGGGGACCATGGAATATCAGAGCAGGAATTCACGTATTTTTGTGTCCCAGTGACACACCAAAGAAGGAAAGATTTCATGTAATCACTTTATGGGCGAAAAAAGAACAAAAATCAACTGTTATGGGATAAAGACAACGTACAACAGTGCTAGCATTAGTCTATGGTCATATCCAAAGATTAAAAAGGTAAGGTATTTATCCGGAGGAGCTTGCCAATTTCATGACCCTAAAAGTACTCTGTAGGAAAATCATTACTGTAACACTGCTCTTTGATTCTACTTTCTCTTAGACAAAAACAATTAGACTCAAAAATAATCATTTTAAAAGAACCTACCATTCACAGAAAGAAGAGAGCAACCTGCTGGTCCAACTGAGACTGATACTGTTGAACTAGGAGAAAATCCTGAACCTGATATGGTTAGAATTGTGCTTTCTTCATAGGATCCTGAAAATGATAAATTTAAATAACATTATTAAAATGAAAAAACACAGAATCTGTTGTTATGAACTCAGATCTTTCTCAGAGAAAAATGAGCCTATCTTCTAAAAGATATAAACAAAAAGCCTACAAAGCGAGCAGGGAAAAAGACATTTGTTTAGCAATGGTACTTTTTTTCAATTGAATATTGTACACTGCTTCATGTTTTAAATCTGTATTCACAGAGATTAGTGGAAAGAATTATCTGACTCAAAGTAAGGAATGATGTAAGGAAAGGAAAATCATTCTTATGACAAAGAAATTAAATAGATATTTCCATAAGGTAACTTAGACCATGACAGAACTGCCATCACAAACTCATGAGAAAAGAATAAACTGTACAATAGTGCAGTGAACACTTTCCATTTGAAATAGGATATGATTACTTTATCTGGGGTGATACCCATCCTAAAGTGCCTCAGTTTTTCCAGGTTTATACTTGCTGGCCCAGCATTTCATAATGAATGTTCTCCATTCACTCTTAAAGGTAGCCAGATTTGATTGATAAACAACACAGTCACCCTACTTATATAACATCACACAAAACATAGATTCCACATGAATTTAAATAGCTAAGAATGAAAAACAAAACTTCAAAATTTTAGAAGAAAACATAACCAAATACCTTAGTGACTTTATGTAGAGATGGATTTCTTAAATAAGATACAAAAAGCCATGGTTATTCATAAAGGAAAAGATAAATAAATTAAAACAAATCAGTGATTTAAATGTTTCCATGGACAAGATACTAGAACAAATCATAAGTGATACAGTGGGAGAAGACGTGTGCAAAGGACTGGCAAACATAATATACAATATACAGCGCAAGTCGATAGAAAAAAAGACAACCTGATAAGTGGATAAAAGATGTTAACAAGCATTTGCAAGAGAAGAAATAATCTAAATGTCCAAGAAACATAAAGAAGATATTCCTGTGCATTACTAATCAGGGAATAGACAACATTAAAGTAATGACAAGATAATTTCTTACACTCATCAGATTGACCAAAATTAGAAAATTCATAATATCAAGTGTTGGCAAAGATGTGGGGAATATGGTGCTCTCATACCTGCTTGAGGTACAGCCACTTTGGGGAGCAATTTGGTCATCTAATGAACTGACTATATACCCATTAATTCACACGTAGGTATAAACCCTAAATAAGCGCTAGCATGTATGTTATTGTAGATTTGTACAAGAAAGCTCAATACAGTCATGTGTAAAAACAAAAAACTTGCAAACAATGTAAACACCCATCAACAGAGGAACAAATAAATTGGTGTATCCATGAAGTATTTTAAAGTGATGAATTAGATGTACATAAAACCATATAAATATTTCTCAGAATGAATGCTGAATGACAAAAGTAAGATGCAAATGATATTTACAATGTAATAGCTCATCTGTAAACTTAAAAAACTGGCAAAATTACCATATGTGTGTTATATACAAAAGATATTCAAATGCCATAAAAGAATACACACAAAATTAATTATTGTGATTGCCTCTGGGGAAGTTGGAAGGGGACTAGCACTGAGCGTGGTGCTTAGAGAGAACTACAGCTGTTCCTGTAATATTTTCTTTCTGAAGATTGAAAGTAAATATAACACGTGTTAACAGCTTTTAAATTTTCAGTGAAGAGAATATAGGTGTTTTTAATAGCATTATTTATACTTACCTTTTCTTTTATATTTTATCTAAATGTGGCAAAAGGCAATTCAGGTCGTTAATTATTTTGAGTAAGAAATATTTTTTTCAGGAAGTGCATACAGAAGCTGAAATCCATTAAAAATACAACGATGGATTGAAAAATAAGAATACCAAAGGGCTAAAACCAAATTAAAGTTCATCAAATCCTTATTCTCGAGAGTTCTGAAGGTTTTACAGTAGTGATTCTAACTTTGGGATAACATGAATTACAATTATAAAAAAGTATGAAGAATATATTCTTTCAAAACAAAGATGTGCTATTTTAAAGATTTCAATGGTTTTTTTGTTTGCCAATTTATTTAGCAGGTGAATTTTCCTACTAGTCACCAAGACTAAATATATGATTATAGTATCTGAACTTATCTTTCTGACAGAAAAAAGAGCCACCCCTTACAATCCTTAGTCATGCTGTTTATTTCAATCCTTGGGAGTTCAGACAAAAAGTGTAATCATGTTTTGTTAAAGTAATCACACACTATGAAGGTATTTTATGATGTGTCCCTCTAGACTGAGTTCTTGGCAAATTTTTCTATATCTTATTCTCAAATCTAGAACCTAATTATTTTCTTTTATTAAACAGCAGCTGTCTTGTTACTCGCCTTTTAGTACTATATCTTCTAGAAGAAGTTGGTGAAACTGGAGAAGTAGAATACTAGTGAGTCCAACTTCAACAGTGATATTTTTTCCAAAGATAATTAATGATCTTTCCATAACTTTCTGAGCTGATAGATGTTTTCACTATGTAGAACTGTCTGCTTGCCTTAGTTAGAATATAAAAAAAACCATTATCAGAATTTACATTTTTGCTAATTGTCTTCCACCCCATGCTCAAGTTCGAAAGCAAGAGATTACCTTGGGAAGGACTTATGGCCCAGACTTGAGGAGTAGTTGTGGGATCCCATGTGAACCCACAGTCACCTGAACATTTAGCTGGAATTGCATTGACATAGACTTCAACCTTCAAATAAAGAAACACAGAGATAACAGGGGTAGTATGGTTAAATAGAATATACACAGGCTTTGGAAAAAGTAATGGAATTTTGCTAGTTTGCTGGTTTGTTAGTTTCCAAAAATTAGTCTATTCTATTCGTACTTTTTCTGCTTTGACACTTCATTGATTCACTCAGTGAATGTGTTCACTATGTATCAGGCATAAATATATCAGCTATAAATATATCAAGTACCTTAAACAAAACAGATGACATCCCTGTCGTCACCCAACTTATATTCCAGTAGAGGTAGGACAGATAGGTGCATAAGGCTATAAACTTACGAAGAAAAGTAAATGAAATTATGCCCTGGGGGTGATTAGTACTATAAAGAAAAACAGAGCTTGTTCTTGGAAAAGTCACCTAAACTCCATACACTTACATTAATAATTACAGAATTAATATAAAGATTAAATGAAAGAATATATTTTCAGGACTTCCCTGGTGGTCCAGTGGTTAAGACTGCACTCCCAATGCAGGGGGCCTGGGTTGGATCCCTGGTCAGGGAACTAGATCTCACATGCTCAACTAAAGATCCCGCACATGGTAACTAAAAGATCCTGTGTGCCGCAACAAAGACCCGGTGCAGCCAAATAAATAAATAAATAATTTTTTTTTAAAAAAATGAATATATTTTCAAATGCTAACCGTAAAGCTTAAAATCCACTCTTTTATCATAAGGAAGATAATTTTCCTGAGCGTCATGAAATGATATTATTGAGTTGTTCATCTGTTAACAAATAGTCACATGAAAATAAAGATGTCATCTCTTCTGTTTTACCAGGTCTTTAATGTATTACAGAATAGTTTTACTTTTAAAGTTATGTTAAACGTCATGAAGAAACTTGCAAAAATACCTGTGGCTGTTTGTTGGGCGTACGAAGTAGGTCTCCCAGCATGCGCTGTCTGAATAAGCCACCTTCCTTTATCTTCCTAACTGTCACATTAGCCTTTTCTCCAAAAATGTTAGAATCATTGATCTATTTTTAGAGAAGATTATTTTACTAGAAAGGTTATGATCAATAGGACCACACTAGTTTTTCTTTTTAAATTTAAGCATGATTAAAAGTGAAAAGCCAAAGGATGAAAAAAATTCAAAACCATTTAGTCACATTTTTGAAAATGACCCTGACGTATGCAAGAAAAAACTGATAATATCATGGCATTATCATGTATTGCATCAATTACAACTTGAATTAAATGACTACAATTAACTTGCATATTTAGAATAAAATATGTCTAAGGAACATGAATTTACTTAATTTGATTTTTTAAAAAATATTCTATGATCTTCCTGAATATATTTTGATAAATGATTCTTAAAGAATTGAAAAATGTAGTCCTCTTTCCACCCAAGAGTCTACCGAGAGTCAACTTCTTCCCTTTAGCATTTTTGGCCTTTACCAAAACTACTCTTGGTTTTTCATCCACTCATGGAATTATATCGTCTGCCAGTGGTAAAAATGAAACCAAATCAGATCAACATGTATAATTTGGTCATTCCAAAATTGTGCTGCCAATATGGTAGCCTTCTGATGCATACAGGGTCTAGCAAAGAGACAGGAGCTAAAGGCTCCTGACAGGGCCTGTGGGAGCTAAAGTGACCAGAAGCAGAAATGATGAATAAGCAGAGGAGACTGGTCAGGAAAAAGTGAAGGCAGTAGGTGTGCAGACACCAGCAGAGGTACCAAGAGGAGATTAGTTACTAGAACTGTCTCAGTTGCAGAATTTTCTAATTCTAGTTTCAGGCCATGTGTTTCCTTAAAATAACCCCCACATCTTTATGACATCGATACAATCTATGTATGGTACATTATATTCTATGTTTATGTTTATACACATTTTTTGAGTCTCCTGTCCCTCTACCACCTCTGTTTTTTCCAAAACGGTTTTATAAGTAAAGTTCTGTATTTTTTTCCGCCTCATGTCAGGGACATCTTTCCTGGTGAACGTATGTGGTTCTGCATATGGCTGCATGGTATTCAAGCTAAGTTTCTGTCATTTTAACAACCATTTTTCTATTGGTGGGGATTTAGGTTTCTAGGTTTTTTACTATTACAAATAATGCTGCAGTGACTAACTCTGTGCCTATCTCATTTCATATTTGTATTATTATTTCAGTAGAATAGAGCAACAGAGCTGAGACTGCTGAATCATAAGGTATCTATATTCAGATACAATTAAATTATCCTTCCAAAAGTTCCTACTAATTTATTGTCTCACCCACAGTGCATGAGGTTGAGTGCATCTCACACTCTCATCATCACTAGAAAGCATCATATTTTTGATGTTTGCTATCTGAGCCCCCAGTCTCTTCTAGACCCTTCTCCGTCACATATGTTGAGCCTGACTTCCCTCCCTGCCCTCAACCACACTCTAAGCAAAAGTAATTAGATGAGCACTTAAGGTTTGGCTCTGTTATGAACTTGAAAAGGTCATCTTTGAAACCGGAAAAGTATCCAAGATCCCAGAATACAGCTCCAGTGCACAGTGGTAGAATTCTAGACAGCGACGCTGATTATGCTTGGTCCCCCTTACAGTATACCCAGATTCAGTTCTGAGACTGGCCCTGCCTGTGCTCCTTCTGCCCCTCCCAAGGGTCTTCTAACCCACATATTCTCTAGGGGATCAGGAATAAAGCACCAATAGCTATTCTCCATGAAAGAGAATGCCTGTCAACTTAATTTAGAGCAAAATCTTCTCAATTTCCTTTTATTAATGTTTAGTCTATAGTTTGCATTTTTAAAATACACACAGTCTCTATTTCTTTTTGGAATGAGGCAGGGTGCAAACAAGCAACGAACACATAGAAGAAAACAGAAACCAGGCGACATGAGGAAACCTGCAGGAGGTTCTGCTTTCCACATGTGCTTCTCCACTTGATGCGCCATGAGTATCCAGCACAGCTTCCCTCTCGTGTAACTGAGACTTGTCCCACTTCTTCTAGACTCTGGAGAGCAAACTGCAAATCTGCAGCTGACACAGCAGCGGGGATGCCTGCACTCACAGAAGGACGGCAAACAGCGGGAGTCAAAATTCACAAACCTATGGTCACCCTTAACATACATGAAATGTATTTTCTCACTTGTAAACCAACGGACCTCCTCCAACATGGAAAAAATGAAATTTGCATATCAATTACATGACAAATTTATATATTTCTTAGAAACAAAAAGTGCATGCGTCATGTACCTCAGACACTGAGGTACTTGAGGCCTCAGACCTTGGAGGCCTTGGCTCAAATACTTTAAAAATATATATATCAATTAACTTTATAGATAACCGATAAGCCATGGATGTAAAAGAGAAGCAAACTTTTGGGAATTTAACCTGGTATATTTGGTGAGGTGGTAAAGAAAATGTGAAAATGTCATTTGTTCTGAATAATTTAGTTTTACATTACTGATATAATCTCAATTCTGTAAATTACATAGAGAAATAATATTAAAAAGAAATACATTGAAATGTCTATGATGGTTGTCTAGATCAGTACAGTCCAACTGATATATACACCAAAGTTATCAACTTTTTTCATGTACCTTTGAGAATATGTCCATAAGCGTGAATGTCAAAGCTGCCACTTAGAGGTGGTGATGCTGCTTGAATTCTTTGAATACGAATCTTTGACTCCCCCGGCCAATTATTTCCTCTGTAAACAGACTCATTCTCTGTCTCGTCTGTGATTATCTAATTTCCAAAATAAATATTGATAAAATGATTAAACATAACAATGGCTAACACGATTTCTATTTCACCAGGGTGCAATCCCGTGACATGACATAAATGAGTCTCAGGTATTCAGGACTCCTCAGAACATTAAGGAGAGTCACATAAATCAACACAGCCCATGCCTATATAGCTGCGCTAATGAGGCCCAAGTCAACGCAGTCATCTGTGCAGCAATCAGCTGGAACCACAGTAATACCTCATTAATTCAGAGAGTACCCGCCATCACTCAAAGAACAAATATTTACTGAGCAGACATTCTGTTCAAGGTACAACGCTAATCACAATGTGGAGGCAAAGAAACATGAGATATGGTCTTGGCTACCAAAAATTAAACATCTTTTTGGAGAAATAACATATGGAGGCTTGAAAACTTAACTAACAATAAAAGGAAGTATATGATCAATACAGCGACTGATCCAGACTCAGGAAATACCTGTCTAATGCTGAGTGCCAATAAACTGACAGAAGCAATATGTGCAACAAAAATTCACAGATTGTGGGACTTCCCTGGTGGCGCAGTGGTTAAGAATCCGCCTGCCAATGCAGGAGACAAGGGTTTAATCCCTGGGCCGGGAAGATCTCACATGCCGTGAAGCAACTAAGCCCGTGAGCCACAACTACTGAGCCTGAGCTCTAGAGCCTGTGAGCCACAACTACTGAGCCCATGTGCCACAACTACTGAAGCTCATGTACCACAGAGCCCATGCTCCACAAGAGAAGCCACTGCAATGAGAAGCCTGCCCACCACAATGAGAAGCCTGTGCACCGCAACGAAGAGCAGCCTCAGTTCGCTGCAACTAGAGAAAGCCCGTGGGCAGCAACGAAGACCCAATGCAGCCTATTTATTTATTTATTTATTTATTTATTTATTTATTTATTTAAGAAAATTCATAGATTGTAACTCTAATAGTGAAGATGATATTCTCCTGCTTCTGATCCCTGTTAATCTTGTGGAATTTAAAATTATAAGCTCTAAGGGACTTCCCTGGTGGTCCAGCAGTTAAGACAACATGCTCCCAATGCAGGGGGACCGGGTTTGATCCCTGGTCAGGAAACTAGATCCCATATGCCCATCTAAAGATCATGCACATGGCAATGAAGGTCCTGCATGCTGCAACTAAGACCCAGCACAGCCAAATAAATTTTAAAAATAAATAAATAAACATTTTAAAAAAATAAATAAAATAAAATAAAATTATAAGCTCTATTGCCCAAATAAAGGAGTGAATGTAAGTGCCAAAAGACATATCCAAGAATGTTCAGAGCAGCTTTATTGGAAATAATGCAAAAGCCCATCAATAGAAAGGATAAACACTTATATATTAACACCATGGAATACTGTACAGCAATGAAAAAGAATGAACTATAGCTAGCTATACACAACAACATGAATCTCACAATAGCAAATAAAAGAAGCTAGACGCAAAAGAGTACATACTGTATTATTCATTGATATTAAGAGTAAAATCAACCAAAACTAATTAATGATAGTAGAAGTCACAATAGTGGTTATCTAGGGTTGTGGGGTGAGCAATCTAATGACAAGGAAAATGTATAAAGAAGGCTTTTGAGGGGATCTAATGATTTTCTTTATCTTGATCTGGGCAGTGATTACATGGGTGCATTTACTTTGTAAAAATTTGTGGACTTCAGCAAGATTGCAGGATACAAGATCAATATAGAAAAACCAATCCCATTTTTATGTACAAATAACAAGCATGCAGAAACTGAAGTTAATACAAACCTATTACAATGGCTTCAAAGACAATGAAATACATATAAATGTAACAAAATGTACTGAATCTGACCTGAAATTGCAAAATGCTGGTAAATGTAATCAAAGAAGACCAAAATACACAGGAAAAAAAAAAAAGCAAAGAAGACCTAAATAAATGGAGAGACAGACTTCATAGATTGGAAAACTGGGCATGGTAAAGCTGTCAATTCTCTCTATAGGTTTAAATGCAATTCTTACCATAATTTTTTTTGATTTTTTTTTTTGTAGACAAGATTTTTGTAGACATAAACAAGCTTATTTCAAAATTTATATGGAAATACACAGGACCTAGAACAGATAAAATAATTTTTCACAAGAGTAAAGTGAGAGGAATTACTCTACCCAATTTTAAGGCTCACTATGGAGCTACGGTGATCAAGAGGGTGTGGTATTGGTGGAAGGATGGACACACAGAGCAACGGGAAAGAATAGAGAATCCAGAAATATATCCACACAATTATATGCCCAACTGACTTTTTTTTTTAAAAGAACTTTTATTGAGATACAGTTAACAGACAATAAACAGCATATATTTAGAGTGTACAATTTGGTATCCCAATCTCCCAATTCATTCCCCCAACCCTCCCCACTTTCCCCACTTGGCGTCCATATGTTTGTTCTCTACAGCTGTATTTCTATTTCTGCCTTGCATTTCCTCTTTCATAGTTGTTAGCATTTGCCTTATGTATTGAGGTGCTCCTATATTGGGTGCATATATATTTATAATTGTTATCTCCTCTTCTTGGATTGATCCCTTGATCTCTATGTAATGTCCTTTCTAGTCTCTTGTAACATTTTTTATTTCAAAGTCTATTTTATCTGATGTGACTATTGCTAATCCAGCTTTCTTTTGATTTCCATTTGCATGGAATATCTTTTTCCATCCCCTCACTTTCAGTCTGTATGTGTCCCTAGGTCTGAAGTGGGTCTCTTGTAGGCAGCATATATATGGGTCTTGTTTTTGTATCCATTTAGCCAGTCTGTGTCTTTTGGTTGGAGCATTTAGTCCATTTACAGTCAAGGTAATTATCGATATGTATGTTCCTATTACCATTTTCATAATTGTTTTGTTTTTGTTTTTGTAGGTCCTTTTCTTCTCTTATGTTTCCTGCTTAGAGAAGTTCCTTTAGCATTTGTTGTAGGGCTGGTTTGGTGGTGCTGAATTCTCTTAGCTGTTGCTTGTCTGTAAAGCTTTTGATTTCTCCATCGAATCTGAATGAGATCCTTGTTGGGTAGAGTATTCTTGCTTGTAGGTTCTTCCCTTTCATCACTTGAAAAATATCATGCCACTCCCTTCTGGCTTGCAGAGTTTCTGCTGAGAAATCAGCTGTTAACCTGATGGGAGTTCCCTTGTATGTTATTTGTCATTTTTCCCTTATTGCTTTTAATAACTTTTCTCTGTCTTTCATTTTTGTCAATTTGACTACTATATGTCCTGGTGTGTTTCTCCTTGGGTTTATCCTGCCTGGGACTCTCTGTGCTTCTTGGACTTGGGTAGCTATTTCCTTTCCCATGTTAGGGAAGTTTTCAACTATAATCTCTTCCAATACTTTCTCGGGTCCTTTCTCTCTCTCGTCTCCTTCTGGGACCCCTATAATGCGAATGTTGGTGAGTTTAACATTGTCCCAGAGGTTTCTTAGGCTGTTTTCAGTTCTTTTCATTCTTTTTTCCTTATTCTTTTCCACATCAGTGATGATCACCATTCTGTCTTCCAGCTCACTTATTCGCCCTTCTGCCTCAGTTAATCTGATATTGGTTCCTTCTAGTGTATTTTTCATTTCAGTTATTGTGTTGCTTATCTGTTTGTTTGCTCTTTAATTCTTCTAAGTCTTTGGTAAACTTTTTGATCTTTGCATCCAGTCTTTTTTCAAAGTCCTGGATCATCTTCACCATCATTATTCTGAATTCCTTTTCTGGAAGGCTGCCTATCTCCTCTTCATTTAATTGTTTTTCTGGGGTTTTATCCTGTCCCTTCATCTGGTACAAAGTCCTCTGCTTTTTCATTTTCTCTATCTTTCTGTGGCTGTGGTTTTCAGTTCCACAAGACAAAATACTGCTGATACTGCTTGATATTGCTGTCTGCCCTCTTGTGGAGGAAGCTATCTAGGAGGCTTGTGCGTGCTTCTTGATGGGAGGGACTGATGGTAGGTAGGGCTGGGTGGGCGGAGCACAGTAAGACTTTAATCTGCTTGTCTGCCAATGGGTGGGGCTGTGTTTCCACCTTGTTGTTTGTTTGGTCTGAGGCTACCCAGCACTGGAGCTTACAGGCTCTTTGGTGGGGCTAATGGAGGACTCTGGGAGAGCTCATGCCAATGAGCACCTCCCAGAACCCCTGCCGCCAGTGCCCCATCTCCTCGGTGAGCCACAGCTGCCCCCCACCTCTGCAGGCAACCCTCCAACACCAGCAGGTAGGTCTGGTTCAGTCTCCTATGGGGTAACTGCTCCTTCCCCCTGGGTCCTGGTGAGCACACTTTTTTGTGTGCCCTCCAGAAGTGGAGTCTCTGTTTCCCCCAGTCCTGTGGAGGCCCTGCAATTAAATCCCACTGGCTTTCAAAGTCTGATTCTCTGGGGATTCCTCCTCCCGTTGCTGGACTCCCAGGTTGGGAAGCCTGACATGGGGCTCAGAACCCTCACTTTGTGGGTGGACTTCTGTGGTATAACTGTTCTCCAGCTTGTGAGTCACCCACACAGCACTGATGGTATTTGATTTTAACGCGATTGCGCCCCTCCTACCATCTCATTGTGGCTTCTCCTTTGTCTCTGGATGTGGGGTGTCTTTTTTGGTGAGTTCCAGTGTCTTTCTGTCAATGATTGCTCGGCAGTTAGTTGTAATTCCGGTGCTCTTGCAAGAGGGAATGAGCGCACGTCCTCCTACTCTGCCATCTTGATCCTATCCCAACTGACTTTTGATAAAGGTGCAAAAGTAATTCACTGGAGGAAGGATAGCTTTTCCAATAAATGGTGCTGGACCAATTGGAGGGATAGGCAAATACATGAACCTGGACCTAAAACTTCCCATCTTATACAAGAGTTAACTAAGAATGGATCATGGCCTTAAATGTAAAATGTACAGCTATAAAACTTTCAGGTGAAAAAATAGAAAAATATTCAGGATTTAGGGCTAAGAGTAGAGTTCTTAGATTTGAAACCAAAAGCACCATTCATAAAAGGAAGATCTTGATAAACTGGATCTCATCAAATTAAGACTGTTGCTCTGTGAAAGACCTTATGAAGATGATGAAAAGGCAAGGTACAGACTGGGAGAAAATATACGCAAACCACATACCTGACAAAGGACTTAAATCTAGGATATAGAGAGAGCTTTAAAAACTCAACAACAGGGAATTCCTAGGTGGTGCAGTGGGTAAGAATCTGCCTGCCAATGCAGGGGACATGGGTTCGAGCCCTGCCCCAGGAAGATACCACATGCCACGGAGCAACTAAGCCTGTGCACCACAACTATTGAGCCTGTGCTCTAGAGCCCATGAGCCACAACTATTGAGCGCATGTGCTGCAACTACTGAAGCCCACGTGCCTAGAGCCCGTGCTCTGCAATAAGAAAGGCCACCACAATGAGAAGCCCAAGCACCACAACGAAGAGTAGCCCCCGCTCTCCACAACTAGAGAAAGCCCGTGTGCGGCAACGAAGACCCAACACAGCCAATAAAATAAATAAATAAATTAATTAATTAATTAAAAAAAAAAACAAAACTCAACAACAGGAAAATAGTCCAATTAGAAAATGGGCAAAAGGCATGAACAGATATCACAGAAGAGGATATATGGGTGTTCAACATTATTAGCCACTAGGAAATGCAAATTAACACCAAAATGAGCTAACAGTATATATACTCCAGCAGAATGGCTAGAATAAAAAATAGTGATAATGTAAAATGCTGGCAAATTTGTGCAGACACTGGATCATTCATACATTGCTGGTGGGAATGTAAAATGATGCAGCCACTTTGGTAAAGAGTATGATAGTTTCTTAACAAAACTGTAAGTGTGCTTATCATATGACCCCATCATTACACATGGAAACCTATAGATGAATGTTCGTAGCAGTTTTATTCATAGTGGCCAAAACATGGAAACAACTCAAATGTCCTTCAAGGGGTAAGTGGTTAATAGACTATGGTGCATCCATCCCACTAAACGCTGCTCAGTAACGAGAGTGAACAAACTACTGATACACACAACTTGAAGGGATCTCAAGGGAATTATGCTGAGTGAAAAAAGCCAGTCTCACAAGGCTAAATACTAGTATGATTATATAAAGCCTGATTCCTTTTATATAACATTGTTAAATGCCAAAATGATAGAGACATTAATGATTGCCAGATATTGGGTTGGCCAAAAAGTTTGTTTGGTTATTTCTTTAAGATGGCTCCAGTAGCGCTTAGTTGTCTTTAACTTCATTCAAAACAATTTTGTTAGACTGAATTATGACAGCTGTCATATCAGCAAGGATTTAAAAAAACTTATCAAAATTGGTGAATTTTTGTGTTGCCATTTTAATATTGAAGGTGGAAGAAAAAAAAGCAATATTTTCGGCATGTTATGCTTCATTATTTTGATAAAGGTAAAAATGCAACTGAAAGGCAAAAAAAGACTTGTGCAGTGTATGGAGAAGATGCTGTGACTGATCAAAGGTCTCAAAAGTGGCTTGCGAGGTTTCATGCTGGAGATTTCTCGCTAGACAAGACTCCACAGCCGGGTAGACCAGTTGAAGTCGATAGCAATCAAATCAAGATATTAATTGAGAACAAGCAACATTATACCACACGGAAGATAAACCAACATGCTAAAAACATCCAAATCAAGCACTGAAAATCATCTGCACCAGCTTGGTTACGTTAATCACTTTGATGTTAGGGTTCTGCATAAATTCAGCGAAAAAAACCTTCTTCACCATATTTCTGCATGTAATTCTCTACTTAAATGTAACAAAAAAGTTCCATTTTTAAAACAAATTGTGACAGGTGATGGAAAGTGGATACTGTACAATAATGTGAAACAAAAGAGATTGTGGGGCAAGTGAAATGAACCACCAACCACACCAAAGGCCAGTCTTCATCCAAAGGAGGTGACGTGTATATGGTTGGATTGGAAGGGAGTCCTCTATTATTACTTCTTCTGGGAAGCGAAACAATTAATTCCAACAGGTACTGCTCTGAATTAGATCAACTGAAAGCATCACTTGACAAAAAACATCCAGAATTAGTCAAAAGAAAACATACAATCTTCCATCAGGATAACGCAAGCCCACATGTTTCTTAGGCAAAAACTGATACAGTTTGGCTAGGAAGTTCTGATTCCACCATATTCACCAGATATTCCACACCTTCGGATTTCCATTTATTTCGGTCTTTACAAAATTCTCTTAATGGAAAAAATTTCTATTTCCTGGAAGACTGTAAAAGGCACTTGGAACAGTTCTTTGTTCAAAAAGATAAAAAGTTTTGGGAAGATGGAATTATGAAGTTGCCTGAAAAATGGCAGAAGGTAGTGGAACAAAATGGTGACTACGTTGTTCAACAAAGTTGCTGGTGAAAATGAAAAATGTGTCTTTTATTTTTAACTTTAAAAACCAAACGGACTTTTTGGCCCACCCAATACAAGACAGTGCAGAAGGGAGGCAGGTGGGTGTGCCTCCATAAAAGGGTATCGCGAGGGATCCTTGTGATAGAACTTTTCTGTGGTGGTCAGTTGAATCTACACATGCAATAAAAATGGTACAGAACTACACATACACAGGCACACACACATGAAAGCATGTACAACTAGTAACATCTGAATAAGGCTGGTAAATTGTATCGATGTCAATTTTCTGGTTGTGCTATTATGCTATAGTTATAGATGTTACCCTTGGGGGATAATGGGTGAAGGGTATGGGAATATTTCTGTATTATTTCTTACAACTGCACATAAATCTATAATTATCACAAAGTTACAGTTTTTAAAACAATTCATTAATCTGGACATTTAACATATGTGCACATATGTTATTAGGTATTTTTAGAGAGCTAAGACATTTACAAGACTTTTATCTTGAATATACTAAGACTAAAACATTGGGCCTCAATGGGGTAAAAGCAATTTCCAGGGAACACTTATAGCTTTTCAGTGATTTTAATCATAAATCTGTTAACAAAAAGTTCTCTGTGGGGCTCAAATTATAATATTTAATTATTTAAGCTTTAACCTTGAACTTATACTTGGTTTTGGTTTGTTGTAGGAAATTATATTAACTAATTGTATATTTTTGTAAAAAATGAAACTTAAAAATACTCCTCATAACTATAACATTTAATACAGACCTTATACTCATGCAGTACAAAATATTGTTCAGATCTTTTTGGAAAATCATCTCTTTCCCCTTGTATCATTTTTGATACAAGCAAAAGATAAATGGTGTTCATAACAGAAACAATTTAAAAACATAATGCAGAATCTCAAATTTTCTTTTAATAATCTCTGTTCAAAGATCTTTATTAGGAGAGCCTATAACTTTTATATCAACAGAGAAAACTCTATTTAAATCTGACTTGCTGATTCTTAAGGCTATTTCCTCCTAATTTTTTCCCCATCAATATATTTCTTTAAAAAATTTTTAATGTTTAAAGTGAATTTTCACACTCAAGTTCAACAAGCCTCTAATCTTCATTTTATCCTTAGAATAACTGCCTTGTTCTATTAAAAGATATCTAATCTGTGTGTCAGTTCTTTGTTAAAAAAAAGTTTTAACTTTACTAAGTCAAAGCTAATGTTTCATAAGTTAAATACAGTTACTTATAAAATTCTAAGCTTACCTGCCCAAAGCTCACAGCCATCATGGGTATATTATAACTGCAATTATATGAGGTCATGGTGACAGAATATTGGTTGGTCATACTTGATCCATTAATTTTGGTCTGATTCACCTGAAAGTGCTTTAAAAATATTCCTTTATTTGCTAATGCTGGAAGTCTTCTCTTTGGCGTTTCTAAAGGACGTAAATAAATAGAGTAAATGGGAGATAAAATTACATAGTGTCTGCTGCTAAAAAGAAAAGCTTCAAATAATATCCATGTGTCATGGAATAAGCTGTTCAAAATCAAATTTTAGAAAGAAGACCTTAAGACAAGTAGTTTGTGAAGCTTGGCAACTTTCAATTCTAGAATATAAAGCTTTAAAGCCTTTTGATATATGAGCCTCACTGGGTAAAACAAAATACTGAAAAGCCACCAAGCTCTGGGCTCTATGCAGCCTGCCACAGCCCAGTTAGTTCTGTTCCCTTGTAGGTCCCTGAGCTGGTGCTCACTAGGATGTGTGTTCCATGAGGGCAGGACCAGGACTGCCTGGTTTCTGCTCTTTCTTTGGTATTAGACACACTGCCTGCCACATGGTAGGTGCTAAATGAATGTTGTTTAAGGAACTACAACCATTATCTCAGCACAAATTGGCTGTCCTATGTGCTCCACCAATCACAGTTTAGGTCTTGTGATAGTGGATTCAAAAAGAGTGACTCAAAGTACTGTAACATTTAGCTTTTAACCAGTTGAATCATGACCTTGCACTTGAAAATAGTTTCAAAGGAAAGGATTCCAAAACTCCTCTGAAATATGGTAACAGTCACTTATTAAGGTGACAGGAGTTGGGCTGATTTTTAAAAAGATTGCAGTTTAATTTTTATTAGTTTATTAGCATCTCATATATGGCTCTATTAACATAACTAGAAAAAAAATACTAAAACGATCAGAAATAAAGTTTTCATTTACAGCTTTACCAATTATCACAATAAAGTCCATGGAAAATTTCAGCTCATTCTTACTAGACAGATGTCAATGTCAATAGTTGCCTTTCAGGAACAGATCTCTATCTCAGTAGCTGATTTCTCAAAAATTCAACAAGGCAAAATTACAATGTTTGCCACAGTTTATCTGTAAATAGAATCCAGGATTATAAAGCTAATTCCTGCTTTAATGACAAAGTTTACATTAAGGATGCATTTATCTTTACAATAATCACCTGGCCCTATTCATTAAAAAATATGATTTAAACCACAGTATTATTGAGATGAAAGGATGACTCATTAATATTTAGAGATTAATGTTTCTATCTAAGCTACAGAATGTAAATAATGTCCATGATAAGACTTTAGTACAAAGTAGGTTTATAAGATTTAAGTTTTAGACATAGAATGATACAATATACCATCCAACGCTGCAACTGTAGATGTCTGTCCAATGTATACGATATCCACATAGAAAGAGTGTGATTCTGATGCTTTCTGCAAACTAATCCTCTGAAGAGAAAAACTGGTCCCAGTGTACTTGCTTTGTATGAGATCCAGAAGGTCTATACAAGTGTAGGTCCAGCTGAAATATGGTTGTTGAAGTATATAGATCAGTTATAATGTTTAATGTAAATAAATACATTATAAAAAGCATTAAAATCTTAAAGAGTAAAAGTTTTCTTTTCCCACAAGAAGACCATGAGCAAGCTTTATCAGCACTGAAAAACAGCCACTACAAGGGACAGCAGGCAGACAATTACACTGGCAGTGAAAGATTTAATGTTGCATCCAAAGATAGGTTTTCTTCTATTTGTAGCCTTGGCAGTAGACATAGGAATGTAAAATCACATTCTGTAGCGACAGGTTAAGTAAACTAAGGCTCATGCACTTTGATGGAAAGCATATAGAAACAAGACAAAGAATGAAGCAAACTATTTTAGTGAAAAAAAAAAAAAAGTCAGGGATAGAACAGCAATTTCAATCCAATACTCAAAAGCAAAACTGGAACTTGATAATACTTCCAAAAGAGCTCAGTGGAGTTGCATTGTCCCCTATAACTAAGGAACAAAAGGTGCTAAACTTATTTATAGATACAAATGGTTGCACAGTACCTTCTAAACGTATAATTTAGATTCAGAGTTTCTATTAAATATTAACTGCATTGAAATGTCATAAATTACATAAGCAATGTGGTTACAGGAATTTGCAATAAAGAAATAAATACTGCCATTCAAATAACTAAAAACAGTTTAATAATAGTCTTTGCATCAGCTACCACAGTACTGATTAGTAACTAGTTTGCACACCTTCTATTCTCATTTTAAAACATCATAGTTTACAAATTCATTATGGGATCCACCTCTAGTGCATCCAAGCTTAGACTGACATCATTTTAGAAAACTATATGCAGGACTACACTAAGTTAAAGTGCTCTTTAAATTAAAAAAGTACTTTGGGCCTCTAAGTAGACTTCTACTACTAATTATATGATTCCAAAGTTCTAAAAATTACTTACAAAAAATGGTGCACTTAGCAGGACCCTACAAATGAGGGAGAAATGGAGACTACAAATGATATCAAAACTTGAACAGAACATAGTGTTTTTGTGACTAGATAATTCCATTTTCTAGAGGAAAGCCAGATTTTACTTCTGAAGCTTGATTTACAACTACAAACATCACTGGTTTTGGAGGGTTACTAACCAATGCTTCAGAAAAAAATGGCACTTTTTGACACTAATGATGTACTGAAAATAAACTAATGCTAACACACCTAATTTATCTAAGTGGACTATCTGACCTACACAAAAGCGTCTAGAAATACCAGCTAGAAGCAGGAGAGTTTACTTTGCCTTGATTGGTAACAGTTTTTAATTAGAGAACCACCCTCTTTTAAAAATCATGATATTCTTGCTAAAAGATCTTGTAGCATTTAGGGTAAAGGAAGCCCATTAGTTCCATCAAATGTAGGGCATCTTCAAATTACCGGCACAGCAGGTAAACTGCAGATTACAGGAAGGACCTACTTAGTGACGTGATAAGTGATGGTTTGACTAACACGGAAGAACTGAGATCTGTAAAATCTTCAAAATTTTGGTTGCAATAAAAGAATGAAATACACACAGGTGGCGGTGATCAAAATTAAAATTGTGATTCCATTGTTCAATTTGGGCACGTATGTATGTCCCTTCAAGAAGGACTTTTGCTTTATAATGATTCATCACGGGATTACCTCTGATCTGAATCAAATTGGATATGAGGCAGTGGGATATGTTCACTCTGTGCACAGACTCTCCATGCTCCTTGCCTATTAACATGGAGACGGCTGTCTTGACCCCTGGCATTGTTTCTTCCTATGTGATGGCCAACAGACAGTGATTGTGGCCTCTTCTGAACTACCCTAGAGAACTGCAGAATTGCCCCCACTCACTTCATTCATTCCAGGAGCTAACTTCAGCCCTAGTTTATATATTGGACTAAGCTATGCAATAGTCTCAAAAATACATTTATGCATGGAGATGGGGAATCAACACCTACTTCAATACAATCAACACCCTTCAATACAGTGTGAAATCTGAACTGTCAGGAAAAGGACATTTTTAAAGCATTAATTCAGGAAGATTACTTTTCTTTCCTTAGGGAGGGAAATCAGTTTTGACTCCTTGTTTTAGGTTTTTGTTAGAAAACAAAAGCCTAGAGCATCCTGCAACTTTCTCAGAGAGCAGCTTCCTATAGTTCTGTGCAAAAACTGTCCATCTCATACACAGAGATCACTCAGCTCTCTGTCCTTTGAAGTCCAGTTCAAGTTAACCAAACTTCAGTATCTGATGAACTTTGTGTATAAAAATCTTTTCTTTCTTTACATCCTGTGGAAACCTGTCTAGATCTTATTCCTGGGGTAAAACACAAATAAGTATCTTTTAATGCTTATTCCAACAATCTAAGGAATATTCAGTGGCAGAATTTTCATGTGTCCTGAAGAAATCTCTGAAAGGCTCTTCTTAAATATCTTCTCTTTCACAAACATCTCTTGGGTATCTACATTTTAACTCTGGCTTCCTACCTCATGGTTAGAGATTCTGACACCTACATTTAAAACTGGTTCCCAGTTGCCCCCACTTTATCCATCAGTCAGAAGTTCTGAAGGACATTAATACTGTATGTTCAGGATATGATGCCAGAGGGGTATGCATAAAATACAGTATTTTATTTTGAAAACTGAAGACAATAACTTCCCTTCTTCCCTTAACAAAAGGTCATGCCACTTCTGCAGGGAGAAAGCTATAAGCACTGGCACAATTTTTCAGAAAGTTCCAGGTTAAAAAGCTGGGCTGGGGGTATAGGCAGGGGATGCATCTAAGGATACCTGTGTCCCGGTCCCACATTTCCGACTGGCTCTGTGTGCTCCCACCCACCTGCCTGGTCCCATCACCTGTCACTGCCCCAGTGGGTGCATCTCATTTTCTTCTGATGGAATTCAGGAACCTACCTCTGCAGGATCATCTACAGGTTCCAACTCTGGCTGTCTCCCCACTTCACCCCTTTCCCCCAACTCATGGGGGACTTATCTAAAAAGTTTTTTTAAACCTTTAATAAATAAGTTTCCCTTTATAGTCCAATATATTTCTATGAGTTTTGGAGTACACACATTTCTAAAGGTATGGAATGAAAGCTGGTCCCTGCATTTTGAAAATAGTGTTGGGATGATCAAGAAAGCAGGAAGCTTGAAACTGCAGAGTGGGAAGCAGTTTCTTCAGCTAGAATTTTCACCCAAAATCGAACTCCCCCATCAAGACCACCTTTTTGGGAATTCTCTGTTGGTCTAGTGATTAGGACTCCACGCTTCTACTGCAGGGGGCACAGGTTCGATCCCTTGTTGTGGAACTAAGATCCCGCAAGCTGTGCGGTGTGGCCAGAAAAGAAAAGCCTGCCTTTTCTTTCCATCTAGTTATTCTAACCTCCCTCATCATCTTACCTGTTTTATTTCTTGTCTTTGTTTTGTTTTGTTTATGGTTAACATTTGGTTCTATTTCTAACTTTGGATCATTTTCTCTTCCCTTCTGTCTGAATCATAGCTAAGAGGAGGCACTGACTCTGCCTCACACTTGCTCCATACATGGCAGTTCTTACTTTTCATAATCCCACTCCTACGATGAGAATAGAATAGCCCTCTCTATGTATTACAGAATGACAGCAACTTAAATGATAGGTATTAAAGTACAATGAAAACTGTATAGATTGAAACAAGATAGAGAAGGTATTTTATGTAGCTATGATAGAAAAAAAACACAAAAGAAACATTAGAAATATTTTGAAGACATGAAAATCATACCATGGGTATTTTATGACATAAACTTCATATGAAAAAAAATCTAAAATTGTGGAGAGGAAAATTTCTATATCTTTATTGAGGTAATGATTACAAAATTGTATACATCTGTCACACTTATTGAATTATGCACTTAAAAAGAGTAAATTATGACATTATGTAAATTACACATCAATAAGCATGACTTTAAAATTTATGAGGAATACTTTTCAAAACAGAAAAGTTGTATGTGTGTGTATGTGTCATCATTATTACTCCTACTGTAAGTAAAATGTTTGCGTGTATTGTATATGAAAATTCAAAGTCAAGACTAACAAATTTCAGAAGATATAATAATTAATAAGAACCAAAAATAATTTTGCAGAACTAAATTGTGCTTGAGGTTATGACAATTATAGTCGTTCAACAGCTTTCTCTAAGCTCATTTAGGTTCTCCCCTTATATTTCTCTATCTACATTTTCATGTGTCTAACTTTTGGCAAACCAAGTCTTCAAAAATATCCTCTTTTATGGGGATATATGTATAAATACAGCTGATTCACTTTGCTGTACCTCAAAAATTGGCACAACAGTGTAAAGCAATTATATTCCAATAAAGAGCTTTAAACAAAAAAGAATAGGAAAAAAAAATCTTTTCTCTCTTAACTTTAGTATGTTCATCAAAATATTTTCTCCATTCACACATTCACTTTTTTTTTCAGTGATCAAAGTCTGACGACAATATTGTGCTAAAGCAGTCTCTTTCTATCTTCCTTCAGTAACTAGAAACATTATTAGATTTAATAATATATATAATTTAAATTCTAAAGTTTACCAGTGTTTTGTCTTTTAAATGGTCATGGGTGATAATGACACAACCAATTTTTATTTTCATAATCTATAGTTTTATTTTTGGCACAACTATCTGTGTTAGGAAGCTTATGCAGAAGGCAGGAAAAACTGCAGTTAGATCCATGGTACACATGATTTCTCAAAAACAAACAAACAAGAAATAAGTTTACCTTCATAGTGTAACTTACTTGTTTCCATACGCAAAGTTATATGTAAATTGTACATCGGTGCTTCTAGTAATCTTGCTTGTGTCTTCGTATTGAAATTTTAGACCAATATAATTTGCCAGGAATCCTTTGTATGCTAAACATAACTACATAGAAAATATTTTAAAAATCAGTAACAATATCTTACCATTAAATTGTTTTGTAGCAATTCAAATGAATTCAATCCAATCTAATAAACGTCTAATGAGCACTTTCCATACAAAATGTATCAGAACACAGAGGAAGAAATGATTAATTTCAGAGAATTAGGTGCAGAAGTATTGAGGAAGATTTTATAGAAGAGGAAGTGGAGTTGACATGACCTCACAATTAATGACTAATTCTTTTACTGTTTTCTTAAATACGATTTCTTTAAAAAAAATGGAAATAATTCACTCCCTGTAGTCATGGAGCTATATAAGGATTAAGGCCAGTTCTCACTAGACTCTTCAGTGAATTTAAAAGTCCACTACACATAGAGAAGACACAGAAACATTCAGCAAGATCAACGAGGATGTGAATGCAGCTGAATATTTAGAGATGGACATGTCACCATACAACAGTCATTAATTACTAATTTTAATGGTCCACAACTCCTTAAGCATGCCAGATATATTTAGAACTTAGAACTTTAGAACATGTGTTACAATTTGAGAATTTTAAAACAAGAGAAAGGGTATATCTATGATTGCTAGTTTTAGATACCTATCCTAAAACTGCCATCTTCTCTGCTCATGATTTTGCTTCACTTTTCCATGATTGGATACCCAAGATCACTTTATGATGGCTATCCATTTTTGTTTCTTCTTAATTAATGAATAAAGAGATTATATATTTCAAATTGTTTTGGTATTTACATTTGTGTGCAAATAATTTTTTTCTCAAATTATAAAATAAAGCAGAATATATGTGCTTGTACCTTGTATTTTTCAAATTTCTTTTTTTGAGACTGGACAGAAGAAGAAATTGCAAGCACTGAATGTGAAGCATGGTGCCTGTCCAACATGATGTGATTTCACGACAAGCAATTTTCCTTGTTTTAAAATTTCATGAAATTTTATTACCAAGGTATTTTACAAATTTAATTAGCATGTCATTTTGTTGCGCTTACCTGATTATAAGGAAATAATAAAATGTCTCCATATGGTAATCTGTTTGGTTTAACATCTGCTGAGTCAAAAAGAACAGCTGGGTTTTTCAGGGAATAACGGCCACAGTAAGCATCCGTTTCAGCTGTCTTTTGCCCTCTATTAATATGTTCCTACAGAAACAATAATACTTCAAATGAAAACATGATTTATTGCCCTGCTTTATTCCCCAACAGTTTCACCTAAGTCATTCAAGTTTCAACTCAGATTCCACTGCTTCTCAAACTGCTTTAACTTAAAATGTTTTCTCTTCCTTGAAAGTCTAAGGCTCTCATCCTATATCACTCATACAGATACATACTCCTATAATCCCTTGTAACTGTATTTGACTATTCCCCAAGTCCTATCTTTCCCTTTATGTTATGAACTCCTTAAGGATATTTATTCACTCCCTCCACAAATGACTTTTAGTGTTCATTCTGTGCCAGGTTTTTACTTGTTTGTTCATTTGATTGTTTTTTGTTTAATCTTCAAGTAGTGAAGAATCCTATCCCTACACACAGGAACCTATCAGTTTGAGACAAAGAAAACAAGGATTATTAAACCAAGGCTGAAAGGAGGCATCTAACTCACATAAAAGCATCAAAAAAGATGACTCAGGGAAGTGACAAATGAACTGTCTTTAAGAATAAAGAGGAGTAATTTAAAAAGAAAAGGGAGCCAAGGGGTATCAGAGAGAGGGTAAAAAATGTGCAAAGAAGTGGGGATGTGAGAGAGTGGTGCTGGGAAACTCAGAGTCAAGGTAAAGTGGAGCCTAGAATCTGTGTTGAGATGATGATGGGAGATGAAGTAGGAAACGAGTATAATGTAAATTACATGCTCCGTTCCCTTGGCTGTAAGTACTACATTCAGGATAGGAGAACCCAAATACATGTATATTTATTAAATCAAGTTGAAAATGTAGCCCATTAAATGATTTTCCCTTTTCTTCACTAATAAATCTGTTCACATAAGCATGGCATGATATATATTTTTAAGGACTCGTTTATTTCTGGGATATTGATCTGAATTGAATAACTAGCCTATATATTTCTTATTCCTGTGGTATTCAATTCCAATGGTAAATATCTGGCTTCCTCAAGTCTTCAAAATAAGAATTAGGATGGTAAGTATATTTTAAATTTACCGTACATCAAAGAAAAATCTTTGTTTTTCCTCAAGAAATAAATAATGACTAGGCATCGTACGAATTGACCAGAAGGTGATCTCAAAAAGCAAGAGAAGCAATTCACTATATAATGCTCTACTACAAATTTTATTCTCTGAAACCAATGAGGAAAAAGAATATACTCTCCAAGTGAAGAAAAACAAACAAAAAACCCTATAGATCTCACATTTACCCATCTTGCTTACATTCTCTTGATTAAGAAAATTCATGTGTGTTTTTACAAATGAATCATTTTATAATGCAGGAAGATGCTAAAACAGACATTACCAACAAACGTGTGACAAAATTACACTTGCAATTTGACTTTAAATGATAAAGGAATTAATGCTAATTCAAAAAAAGACAAAATTCCAAACATTTATATGAATTCTTATCTGGTTCATTTCACAGTTCATTAAACATTCCATACCAGGTTAAAGTCAGTTTCATAATCTCTGAAGTATTTCACAACAAATCCTTCTTCAAAATTTGCAATTTGTGGTGGACACTTAGTGCTAACCATTTCTTCCACTGCTGCCTGAAACTAAATTAATAATATGAGCTTTAGTATCTTCTTTATGAAGAGTTAGAACATTACTAATTTTACTACTAATTCTACTAATTTTAAAAGAATAATTTCATAACTCCCATGTTACTCATAATTATGAGGTCACTTCCTAAATAATTTTAAGTTAATATGGGATAATTTCAGTAACCAATGACTGTTTCAAGACTTTTATTTTAGAGTGACAATAGTTATATCCAACTGGCTGATCTTAGCTTATTTAGTTATTACATAAGGTAGGCATATTTGTTTAGTAGTTTTTAAAGACAGCAATGAGGCAAATCTAAATGAATTAGCACTAGATTAGCTAATTCAAATGAATTAGCATTAGATTCCAAAAGAGTAGGTTTCTCAATTAATGCAAAATTAACTGGAAAAAAAAATACTCCAATGCATTGTTTCTCAAAAGAAGAGATACAGATACTGTAATCCTTTATTATTATTTAAGAAATAATAATTCTGGATCATATAGGAATTGGTACATATGCATGAGGTCTATAATTTCCACACCATATTTCTCTGGTAAAGCATAGATACTCAGAATTAAGGACTTGAAATAGTGTATGAACTTTAGCCATCAACCAAATATTAACTCAAACTCATTGTACAGGTAGTTGTTGAAATGCAGTAACTCACAAGCAAACATTCCTTACAAGCAGCTGCCCTGAAGCAGGTACCTGGATCCTGTTGGCACAGATCCAAGAACTCCCCTCTCATTCCCTCTGTCATTGTGATACTTCCTCCCTTCTCCACTTGCTATGAGTTGGCTCCAACCCACCATGCCAAGTAGGAGATGTACTACTACTCCTTAAAACGTGTTTTTATAGAAGGCTGAAGCTTAAGTGGCTTTCTGGCCAAAAATTTAACACAGAGCATACTTCAGCTTCTGATGACTGCGGCGTAAGAGGCCTAGAAGTGATCCCATCCCAGTTCAGTGTGAGTGTGTCCAAACTGGGTTTTCCTTTGGTTTGTTCTGTAATAGCTAGTGTGACATTGTTCCCTTCCAATACTTCATAACTGAGCAGATCGAAGTCTCCTGCAATGAAGTACCAAACAGAATTTGAAGAAGTTAATTAATTAAATATATTCATAATAGAAACTCAGATTTAATAAAACTGGTTTTATTTGGAATTGTATTACCACAAAAAAGGGATGAATGGAGAAGATGCGGATCCTTGAATCTGAGATTTAGCCATAGTAGAAAGAGCAAAACAGCAGATAAAGTGCTGTGCATTTAAGGTTCTGTTTTTGTAGCTTAAAAGGAAGTTTTGTAAGATAAACAAAAGTTGGCATTGGGATCATGAAGTAAAAATCAATGGGCAATAGAATATTCCAAAAATTCTTTCAGTGTTGTTCCAGTACCATCATCTTAGGGTAAAGTGCTAGGCTGGGAAATGGCTATTTTCTTCAGATACCAATACAATACAAAGATGAATTCCAGGAAACAGTCCCATGCCTGTGAGCCTTGTTTATACAATCTCACTTTAAGAAAGAAGGCCTTGTCCTCACATGTCTCTCTTCTTTGGAAGGATGCTTTAACAGCGAAATCCTACTGACTTTCTCTGTTGGGTAAAGTCCTAGAATTTGCCCAGTTATGACTTTGGTACCATATTTCTCAAGGTTTCTGCTGAAACCTCAAAATTTCTCTCTGATCTAAAAATATGTTTCTAAGAGAATAAGGATAACCATATCTTCATTTAGATAGCATTTTGACAATCTAACCTTTGGGAAAATTTTAGAACTTCAATTCATGTTAAACAAAATTCTTCACTCTCTGCTGGACAGTCAAATTAACAGCTTCATAAAATGAGACATAAACAATGAAATAACATTTTACTTATACAAACTGGAAAATAGTGACTGCGCAAAGAAGCAAACACATATTCAGGGACCTATTTCATGAACTAAATATCCCAAATACCCAAACTGGGTGCTAAACTTGGCTTTAAGACTTGACAATGTAACACTTGAAATTGTAGGACTTGAAAATATAATAGGAAGTTAATAGCCATTACTTGAAAAGGGTAAAGAGGTCAAATAATTTTGGGAAATGCTGCATTAAACATAGGTGCACTGCTTTCTTTGTTTTTTGTTTTGTTTTTGTTTTTAATTGTTGTTTTTGTCTGTTGCTCACTTCAGGATTCCTTGGGGATTTTAATACCCTATAATGAGATCTATCAATCTTCAAAGAGAAGTTGTGGTATGCAGTGTTTCCCACTGGATTTGACAAGAAAATCCTTTTATCAGGCAAGATCTGGCCAGACTAGTGTCTCCTGATACATACTGATTTACTTAAATTTCATTTCCAGAATTAATATCTTTACTAATTTTTGCTAAATGTAAAGTAGGCTATTATACTGATAGTGTATTTGTAGTATATAGAGTGTATATCTCATGTCTTGGAGTTGCATACTCCTTGAAATACAATCAAAATTTAAATTATAATAGAAAAAGTTAACCATTTATTTCTGTTTCTCCTGAAGTTGATCAAGGCTATGACTCCCTTCCCTTTCCTTCATCATTTTATGGAGCTTTTACCTTTTTCAGTGGGGTTGCACAGGATACAAATTTGTTTCCTAGAAAAAACTTTACAGAATTGCAAAATGAAATACTGCTTACCTCTAGTTGATATAAAAGTTACCATGTAAACATAGCTTTCAGGGTTTTGTGTTCTTATTACTTGAACTGCATCCGGTTTTATAGACCAGAGGTCATTTAAGGCTGATTGCAGTATGAAGTCAGAAGCATCCACAGGTAGCCAGACTTTTGGATGAATTAGAAAAACAATTAAAGTCAAATGATTAGGGGCTTCAATTAAAAAAAAAAAGAGCTGAAATCTCTGCACTACGACAGTGAGCACTGATCTCTCATATTTGAATTTTTTAACGTACCTATAGTTTGCACCGTAAGTTATCACTTAATGAAAATGTGTTCTGAAATTGATTCAAGTTCAGTAACACTGATTACTTAATTGGATTGTGATCTAATGAAGAAGGGCTCATCCTTTCTTGTTTTACTATTCCCATAGAAATAAGCACTGTATTTGGCAAACAGTAAGCACTCATTAGTATTTACTTACTGAAACAACGGAAATAGCAAAATTATTTTTTCAGGTTTTTTATAAAATATAGAACTGCAATGTCTTTATTAAAAGATAAATTAGTGTCTCCTAGGTCTTTCACTTAATTTAAGAAACTGAAAAAACATCTACCTCTCTGTAAGGATGAATTTAAGTCCTATCAACTTATACCTGCGAGTCACAGATAAGTAAATTTCTTACATGTGTTTAGATGTGCGTTTATCATGATCCTTATAGAAGAAAGTGATAGTATATGCCTGGAAGTTGTTTTTACTGATGCCATTTTCTACCCCAGTCTGAAGAGTTTTCTTCATAATATATTTTTTTGCTTCTTTGTCTAACATACTATTAAAACTATATTTTCCAGACAGTAGAATTTGACTAGAGCAAATACATTTTTATAATTTTGTCTACACATGAAGAGGAATGAAATCCCCCTTATTATTTACAACTTACCAGTTTTTTCCATGTTATAGATTAATCTGTATTGGTAAAGTGAACATGAATTGGCTTCCACGCATGGGCTGGTTACCATGATCTTCTGCACTTCATTAGTTGCATTAGAAGTTTCCCAGTTTTCCAACGTAATAACCTATTTCCCAATTTAAAAAAGCATATATTTACTAAGGAAAATACATTTTAAAAGCATCACAAGTCAGCTATTTAATGCCTCTATACTGCTCTACTTTATTGCAAATGATAAACTATTTTAAAGTGTAAGTCATCAAATAACAGACTCTTTATAATTATAGATATTCCATGGCACAATTCAGTAATTTTCCACGACTGTTTTTCCCCAAAATAGTATCTTACCTGGTAAAATTAATAACCAAATAGAGCTCCTATCTTTGAGCATTTACTTTCTATAAAGTGGATCTATAATCATAGCAAACCTGTACTTCCTGGACAATTGTCGACTGGGATTTGATCACTTGTTCTTCATTCACTGCATCTTCTGTTTGTTGTTCAGTATAGATATTTCTATACTGGTACAGTCCAACATCCACAAAAGCACTTAGTCTGTACTCCTGCAGCAAGATTTCAATGTAATATCTGGAAAACAGAGTAACTAAAGAATATGACTTTTTCTCCAGAGCACTTGTCATGAATCTTTCTTTCAATAAATACAGTTTCAACATGATATAAAATATCTGCCTGATAAAAGATTTATATTGTACCATCCCTGATTTTAACTATTAAAATATTAAAAGTTTCACAGCAGTTTGCTAAAAGAAAATGAATTATGTACGATACCTGCATTAGAGATAAAAGGAATGATGAATTCACTCAGTTTTGTCCATAAATATTTATTGAAAAAGATACTATCCCCTATCCTCAAGGATCTTAAAACAAAATTACATTGTAGGTTATAACACAAACTTCCTGGCATAAAACACAGAGGACATGCAGAGGTTAAATACATTAATGTGTATAAGAAAATGTCAGGCAGACAAACATATAGACTTTGTATCCAGGTGGTTGTATGTGTCACGGATGAAAGTTCTCACTCTAAGTTCCTTAAATATCGTCTCCACTTGTAACCTGGAAAATAAAACATTGCCTCGGGAAACTTTTCCTGATTAGATTGATGACGGCCCTCCAACAAGCTGGATGAGATTCACACCTTAAATTTGCAATTCTTGATTCCCGAAGCCCCCTGCCCATCATCCAACTGCCGATGCAGAATAAGGTGTTCACCCATCAGCTGTTACAGGTGAGTGTAAAGCTACTGCTTCCCTACCTAAATCTCTATCAGTGTCACCACTGCTCCCATCTTTGGAGAGGCCAGCTAGGAGTTCCTTTAAATTGCCCCCCAGCACTCAACAGATACTCCTGTATATGGGGAGTGAGAATCCACGGTTCATGGAAGACTGTGAATGAGGAGGGTTTATTACCTCCCATCTGGCAAGGATGATGGGGCTCTAGGTCATTCCCCCCATAGAACTGATACTGGAGGATTACGTCAGGCTTTTGGCTGCCCTGAGAAACTGTTTGTCAGCTCTGCCAAATCAATGTGGGCAATACTAATTAGAAAGCAGGCCTCGGAGAAGAGCAGTTAAATTCTGCATCCTTACTGGCAGCTTACAAATATTTTAAGGCACTTTCTACATGCTAGACACTAAACTGAGCATTTCACATACATTATTATATTTAATCTTCATAAAATCCTATAAAATATATTATTCTCTGTTCATATGAAATTACTGAAAAATTATTTAAAAGTTAGTAACTGAGATAGGATTCAAAGTAGAAAGGTGGCGACCGAAGAGATGTGCACTTAGAGATAGAGCTATATTATTTGAGAAAAATGAACTGGCAAGACCAGCCATCTTTGGAAAGGTCCCAGGGACCACTCTGCAACAAACCAGCCTGAGTGACCTAAATTTCAGAACTCACAGCCATCATTATAAGTGCCAGTGTGTAAATTCCAAGCTAGTTTGCAGAAGCACAGATACCAGGCAGCAGATGTATTACAAGTCCCTTTGTGCAAGCTCTGTGCTCTTGCCAGGCAGGTAAACTGAACTCATTTTCCAAGGTCAAGGCAAAGTCTGAAGGTGCACTGATACTTAATAGCAATAGGAATTAACGAGGTACTTCATTTAGTCTGAATTGGCCCAGTGATCTTGGTTAAAAAATACTTAATTTAAGTATATAAAGAAGTGACAGTAGAAGGAAGAGGAGAAAAAGAATGGAACGCTTATTGCTCCTAAGACTTCAGTGAGAACACTAAGTGTGATTTCTCTCGGGTACCACTGAACCCAACTCTTTCTGTCCAACTCCACCATATCTTCATGGTGCTACCTATGAGCATAATCTAATCAATACCTGGAAGGGTGATGTGGTAGAATGAAAACAAAAACCAAACAAAAAAAAAACCCCAAAACAAAACTCCTCCCATCAAGAAGTGAAGTCCAGGGACTTCCCTGGAGGTCCAGTGGTTAAGACTTCGCCTTCCAATGCAGGCAGTGTGGGTTCGATCTCTGGTCCGGGAGCTAAGATCCCACATGCCTCATGGCCCCAAGAAACAAAAAAAACCCAAAAAACAGAAGCAATACTGTAACAAATTCAATAAAGACTTTACAAATGGTCCACATCAAAAACATCTTAAAAAAAAAAAAAAAGTGAAGTCCATTTCTTCACCCACTGAATCTAAGTTCCGCCATTTGCTTTGGTCAATGGAATATTAGCAAATGTGACACAAGCAGAGTTTGAAAAGTACACATGCCTTAGGAATTGCCCTCTTTACTGCTTGGACACTGAGACAAGCCTGGGCTAAGCCTCCTTGAAGATGAGAGACTAAGTGCAGTGAGACACCGCAGATATCTCAGTTCCCACCAGGCCAGCTGAGGCTCCAGATATGTGTATGAGGCCATTCTAGATCATCAGTCACAACTAAAGTAGCCAGAATCAGAAGAACTACTCAGCTGACCACAAAGTTTGGTTGCTTTAAGCTACTAAATTTGGGGAAATGGATTCTTATGCAGCAAAACCTAACAGATACAAATGGTAAATGGAAGATAATTTACACGAACCTCTCGATGTTCTCTGTGTAATTTAGCTATTTTGCATATATCATGTCTTTTACCTCCCTGTTTTCTAGGAATCCTGAATGGCTTTTTGAATGGGATTATTAGCCATTTGAATAATATCCTCATTTTCTCCCTGGAACTGACCTTTTAGCACTAAATAATGTACTCCTTAAGGGCAGGGAGTATATTTTAATATCTTTTTGCATTAAATTTCCAGTACCTGGCCCAGGGTCTGGAATAAATCAAGAGAATACTAAATATACATTAACTGTGGCACCAATCCATGTGGTTTTGTGATTTTTCTCTAGCAATAGAGAAAACAGGAGCAGAGACATTAGATGGCTGGATTGACCGAAATGTCCTAGTAAGAAACTAACGCAGGATTAACTAAATTTCACAAAATTATAATTTCTGCAGCAGGAGTAATTTAGATTTCAAATTTCCCTGGTTAGCTGAATGCCAGTATTCTTGAACATATAGAAAGAAAACTTAACAAAATTATAGAGAATGACCAATTATAAATTAAACCAATAAACTACAAGTAGTATCACTTCTACCAATAAAACAAATTGAAAATATTTTTATATATAAACTTACGGTTCTTAAATATTACACAATAATTTAAAGAAAAGAAAAAAGCCTTACTCTTTTCCTTTTTGAAGATGAATGTCATCTGATCTTTGTGTTGGGCTGGAAAAATAACTGTTGGCATTAGAAGAATGATAGGCAATCCTCACCTTGTCCCAAAAAGAGAGAGAGAGAGAGAAGAAGAAGAAGAAATTATTATAAGCCTTTTCAGCATTTATTTATCATTTATTATTCCTATTAGTCTTAGAACTTCTATGAGCAGAAAAATGTGAAAACACTTCAGGTTTTTCTTCTAATATCTGTCATTAATGATGAAATAGATTTTAAAAAATTACCAAAGCTCACTTCACTCCTTCCACCCTTAACTAACATCAGCCTCACTATTCCATGAATACACCCAGACCACAGCTTTCCCACAAGTAGAACTGCAAATGGGAAATTTAAAGATCCATACCCGAAGGAGGTTATTATTGTTAAATAAAATATTCTTTCGCTCTGCAGAGAACTTTGAGGGACTTAATCCAAATGAGATCACTGAAAGGAGGTCTGAAAGATGCCAAAGATCACTAAATAGGTCTGTATACTAGAAAGAGAAGACTTTGGGCTTCCCATTAGAAATGACTATACCGACTTTAAAGGAAACATGCTGAAAAGCTGTGGTAAAATTAGAATTCATGTGTTATAGGCAGGAATTTAAACTTGTTCATCCAGTTTGGGAGACAACCTTGCCATATATATAGTGAGTCATAAAATATTCTTTTATTCATTAGTTTCACATTTGTGAAACTGTCCTAAAGAAATAGCATAAAATACAGAATAATTTAATGAACACAAATGTTCAAGAGAGTATGATTTGTGACCACAAAACATCAGGAGTAAGTTGAAAACTTATCAGTATGGGGAAAGTTACCTACATTTAGTAAACTCATGCAATAACATACTATTCAGTCATCAAAAATGGTGTTATATAAATTAATAATATGTGAAAATACTAATACATGATGAAAATGATTATAAAATTGGATATATGATCCTATTTATGTAGAAAACAAAATACAGAGAAAAGGAGATAACAGATGTTAATCTTATGACCAAGTAATAGTGAAACAGATCTAGCAGAATAGTGAAATATTTGTATTCTTCCCCAAATTTCCTATGTGTGATTACAATTCTTTCATAATAAAAATAATCTTCAATTTTAAAGGAAATGCATGTGTTTTTTCTTTGCTAGAGAAAATTTAGATATGGGAAAGCATTTTCTTTCAGGCAATGGGTTTTCTATAACAACCGCATGGTTCACATCACATGTGTTAAAAAAGCCAAGAACCCATCACATAAACTCTTTAATATATTCATTGATTTTGTTGTAGAATAAATGGGATACGTATAAAGGTTATCATATTGTTTCTGTAATATCAAGTAGTATTCTGTGGCTTCCCTACCTTGTCTTCTGGAAGTCCAGTCTGGCTGAAATAAATAGCATAACGGTCATCACCTCTGATGTAGAATCTATAAACATCAGAATCTGGAGCCACCAAGAATCCACTGAAGCGCACAACAAATGTATCTTGTTCCATGGGCCAAACGTAGGAAGCCGAATCTACCCAACTAGCACCCATGTACCCTGGAGTTTTTTCACTGTATTCGAGTATCTCTTCAAGACGTACTGGCCGGCTATTATTCCATACCTCAAGCTTTAGGCCTCTCCCACCTGAACATAACGAAATAAAAGAAGGCTTTCATCAGAATTTTGATGCAGTATCTCAATGCCTTTTACTTGGGTAGTAGAATACCTATATATTCCATGTCTATTCACATTTTTAGAGCATGTGTGTAAACAAAACAATTACACCTACCTCTACGTGTATCTGTACACAGAGGACAGAGTGCTATTAAGACAGTCTACAATTTATTTATTATTTCACATATCTGTACCTCAGATTCTACATATGTAAAATAAGAGGAATATTATGATTTGCATGGCTACTGTGGGGATTAGATATCATATATATGTAAAATACCTGGGACTTAGTGACTGCTTTACATAAGATAGTAATAATACAATAATTATTACTTTTGGTATGACTGATGTTGCTTTATACAGTCAAGACTCAAAACTTCAAGATTCAGACCATTTGATTACAAAACCTTCACCCTGATTATTCTCTCTAATAAAAGTTACTCAATTAATGGCTCAAAGAACAGATACTGCTGGCCTAAGATTTCTGTCGGTATTTGTTTTTCTTCTTTCTAACATTACTTTGGCTCTAGGATCTCACCTCCTTCTTGGATGGAATCAGAGAGAGAACATTCTCATTAAAGTGAACTTACACCTGCCAGTGTAATTTTTTCCTAATTGTAACAGAGCCATCTCACTTTTTATTTTTCTTCCTTAAAATACAACAACAATCAGGCTCAGGCTTTGCTTCAGCAGCCTCAGGCTTGTCTGGAGCGTCTGAATCTGGAAAATAATGGCTACTATTCTTCCCCGAGTCTGGTTAGAGAAAAGGTGAGCATGTCAATCTTTCATGGCAGCAACATGCTCTGCTATACACAACGTTCTTTAAAGTAATCAATTATAAATATCGAAATTCTCCTCTTAAACTGGTCATATTTTAAAATAACAAGGACATCTGAGAGGTTAATATATTGAATTTATTATCTGGCTTCAAATACCAATCAATGACACAATTATAAACGGATTTCACTGGGTGCACAGGATGAGGTACAGAATCCACGCACACACACGTGTGGCATCAAGGTGGTCTGGGTGCAGATATCAAGCCCATCAGGTGAAAATCTTTCACTGGCCACACGTGAAAATCTGGAAAGAATTCTGAGTTCCATTTCTTTCATCCCCTGTGATCATGCCTAATCATTCTAGACAAGTAAGGATTTAACATCTGCCATTTATTTTTTAACCAGGAATAAAGCATTTTAAAATTTCCCATGTAGCCTGTATCAAAATTTAGTAATAATCATTTGATTTGAAATAAACGCACCCTCATACCCTATCAATAGAATTTTCACAGGGTGTTTGAGTTATTCAGGCCAAGTGTACCTCCACTGGTACAGCCTAGATGCAGCTATTTTAATAGAAATATTTCCTAATTCAGAAAGTATAAAGAAAAAAACTAGGAAGAAATTTATTATAATTCTCACTACAAACTCTAAAAAATTCAAATAATATTTTTTGTTACTATGTTATGGGCTGAATGTTTGGGTCCCCTCAAAACTCAGATGTTGAAACCTAGTGCCTGATGTGATGGTATTAGGAGGTGGGGCCTAATGAATAGGACTAGTGCCCTTATGAAAAAAACCCCACAGGGCTCCCTAGCCCTGAGAAGGCCTCATCTCTGAGGAAGCAGGTCCTCACCAGATCCCTAATCTGCTAGTGCCATGATCTTTGATTCCTATCCTCCAGAACTGTGAGAAATCAATGTTGTTTATAAACTACCCAGTCTATGGTATTCTGTTCTAGCAACCTAAACGGATTAAGACACTAAAGATATCTGTCAATAATATTCTTCTTATGCAAATACAGAAATGGTCCTTCTCCATTATGATGACTTACCTGGATATACATTTCTGAGAATATCAGGTTTAGGGGGTGTCTTGCAATATATATTATTTTCTGTGACATTCAAAATATCACAGGCTTGACCTACAGAGAAGCAAGGGCAGAACTATTACTACAGAGTTTCAGAATGCAAATCACATTAGCCTATCTTGGACTGCTTTTTCAATTAAAGTCAAGTTGCACAAGCAGGAGGCAAAGTTTGAAGGATCTTCATTTCCTTTATATGTTCTCCATTAGAGCTTATCACTCATTAATTATCGTACTTGCACAAGGCAACACTTTGCTGGCAAAATCTCACAAGTCTGAGTTAGAATATTCCATAATTTCTGAGAAACAAAGTAAAAAATTTGATAAAGTGATGTCACTGTAAAATATTTTATCTGGGGACTTCCTAGGTGGCACAATGGTTAAGAATCCACCTGCCAATGCAGGGGACATGAGTTTGATCCCTGCCCCAGGAAGATACCACATGCCGCAGAGCAACTAAGCCCGTGCACCACACCTATTGAGCCTGTGCTCTAGAGCCCACGAACCACAACTGTTGAGCCTGTGTGCCGCAACTACTGTAGCCCTCACACCTAGAGCCCATACTCCGCAACAAGAGAAGCCATCGCAATGAGAAGCCCGCGCAATGAAGAGTAGCCCCCACTTGCTGCAACTAGAGAAGGCCCACACGCAGCAATGAAGACCCAACACAGCCAATAAATAAATAAATGGATAGATAAATAAATAAAAATTTTAAAAAATATATTTTATCTGGGTCCACAGTGAAGCCTTATGTTTTGTTCCTTGGAGAAAAGTTTCTGAATAAATTAATGATGTTCAGAATTCACAAAAGTAGATGATCCAGGTCCTCTTAGGTTAATGGTAGTTTCGTCCAAGTTTTTTCAAATGAAAACAAAAGGGATAATAACTTGTAAATGATACTTTCACAGACAGAAACCAAAACAGACAAGGTTCTAAATAAGAATGAATACAGTTATACATAAGCACAATTAGACTTGAGTAAGAGTGTACGTTTTAGACCCCCATGTGTTCCTCACAGCGCTTCATGTAAGGTCAAGCCTTCATTAACTATTTACTAAAATGGAAATAATCCATGAATAGTGAAGCAAGGGAAATGGAAGAAAGTATTTTTGCCAAGTTTTGTTTGGTGGCCTGGAAATGTATACTTCAACACAACCTTTCACTATTTTGAATGCTTTGTGGATGCAAGATCACTGAACTAGAAAATAGTACATTTTAACAGTATATTAAACCAACATAACTCATTTCATTTGGCACAAAGGAAAGATACAAAAACCAATCATTATTTTCAAGAAATTATTGAGGATTCAAAATCTGAAATCTGGCTGTCACATTAATGGCAATGAAATATGATTTAAAAATTAGCATGTTATCTTTGCACGTCAGCTGTATCATAATATCAGACCATAAAATATATTATATAAATTAAAAATATTTTATGCCCTTGCTTCTAATATTTAAAGCATAGCATCTGATCAGAATAACGTATTATATGAAATTTTAAAATCTTTTGGTCTATGCAGGTAGCCAGCGAGGATTCATGGGGACAGGAAAGACATTGTATAAATGTTACATGAGGTCGCTTTGTATAAATTTCTTTTCCTGAAATCACGTTTTGGCTGGCTCATTAGCAGATTCCTCGAAAGTAGAAAGTACCTGAGCAGAGGGCTGTATCAGAAAAATTACGTGCTAGGTGCACGGGCAGATATCCTGATCCCTGTGCAACAAGGTAGGTAAGGTCATTATAACTGAGGGGGAAGATCCCCACTGTTACATTCATCCCCAGCTTCCCATTCGAGCTGCCTAGCTCCCTACCTCTGAACAGATCTGGACCAGTCATGTGAAAGTGATGCATAACCAGAGAATCAAGCACAATATGCATTTGTGAACATATAACACATTAATTAATGCTCTTTCTATGGCCAGTATCATCTGTAATTACTGATGTCCAGACAAGGCACAGTATATGACAAAAGAATGCGGAGAGTACCCTTAAATGCCACTTTAAGTTTCCCCATAATTGTCTAACCCAGTAAGAAATAATAACAGTTCAAAAAGGTAATTTAAGAGTCTATTAAATAGAGGATACGGGTGTCGCTAAGTGTGGTGAGGAATTTGTCAAGAGCAGCCACGATGCTGCCATGCAATGCCCTTCGGTGCTGACCTCAGGGCCCATATTCTGGTCATATAAGTCTGCAAGGAGTGGTCCTCACTGGAAAACTGCAGTGGTAAAAGCATTGAGCCCCAGAACCAAATGCCCATCTGAAAACAACCAGCTTTTAAATTAAGACATTAATTGAGAAAAGACTGTTATTCTTCCTAGACATTATTAGAGAAAAAGAAGGATTTGTTCTTTTATTAAAAATCATGAAAAAATACCTCCAACTAAAACTCTGACTGGGAAATCTGTCTGATCAAAGAACTGTCCACTTATTGTTAGCACTGTGCCGCCTTGAATGCTTCCTTGTGAAGGTGAAATCGTAGCGACCTCTGGTAGGGGGAGGGGAAGGACAAGAAATAAAATGTCATGAATATTGCACATAAACCCAAATGTTTGATCTTCACAAATTTTCCAAATTACCTAGCCATAGCACATAACACAACGAAGGTAGTGGATATTGGATTGCCACATGAATGAATCAGGTGTCTCATTATTTTGTCTCTGATGCAATCCTGCAGAGGACAATAAACATGGCTTTCACAGAGATTTACATCTCCTCCTTAAGAGACACTGCTAACAGAAGAATCCAGAAAACAAGGAAAACCTGGGCTGAGCATAGATGTTTGGTTCCAAAAGAAAACAGGAAGGCAGGAGAACAGGCTCTTCTCTGTGCTCTCGAAGAATGAATCTTTCTTGTATTTATGGGCCAATATCTTATATTTATATTTTTTTCACATACTAATACATTAACTATGATTGGAATTCTTGTGGCTTTATATATAAAAGTCTTAGATATACTGGTAATATAGCCCAGTGCATGATATATGGTAGATCCTTATTAAAATTTATCCGTATTTAGTTCAATCTATCAAAGTTCTATGTATTTTTACATAGGAGTTTCACATTAAATAAATTTCTAGAAAAAGCCAGGATAGATCATATTTGATTGATTCCAAGATCCATATTTTTTTTTCACATTTGAAGATCTTTGAAATCTGAATCACCCCAGACCTGGAAGAAAGAACAATTCTTTCAGAAAGATTTGTGTTTGCTTCTGACACTCTCCTAGGGGCACTACCAACCTGAGACCTCTTTAAATTAAAATAAATTATGATCTGCTTGAGGATTCTTTTGGACCACACTGAAAGCATAAACCTCAGGGAGTGCTGGCTTGTGGTTTAAATTGACAGCAGAGATTCTTTTTTCCCTCCCTTGACCAACTGCCCATGTTGAGATGCACAGGTTTCCCTGCTGTCTCTTTTAGTATAAGTTTATTTCTCAATCAACACCAGAAATACAGTTTTTGAAATTCTACCTTAATGTCAGGTAGGATCCTATTACACTCCTCATCTTAGGTGTGTTTCCTTTCTTAGAATTACATAAAATAATAAAGTACACTTTACAATCGTATTTGATTTGATGAAATAAAGTATATATACCTCTCTTCCCCGCCTCGACACACACAGAAAGATCACATACCTGCATATGTTTGAAACATTGAAATTTTATTCAGAGAAGAAACAAAATATGCCATTTTTTGTGGTAAACTCCTGTTGGAAAAAAAAAAGGAAAATTTTTTGCTTTAAAAATGACCTTTGAGGGGGGTGGGATGAATTGGGAGATTGGGACTGACATATATACACTAACATGCGTAACACAGATAACTAATTACAACCTACTATATAGCACAGGGAACTCCACTTTGCTGCACGGTAGAAATTAACACAGCACTGTAAAACAACTACACCCTGATTTTTTAAAAAATTACCTTTATTTTAGGAAACTGTGGGGTTTTTTTTAACTCTAGTGATAGAAATCATATAATTTAAAAAGGAGCAGGAAAGACCTTTGAGGAAGATAAAAATGTTCTCTGTCCTGATTTAGTTATTGATCACGCAAATATGCAAATATACAAATATAGGTCTGTCAGAACTTACTGAACTGAACACTAAAAATATGCACATTTTATTATATGCAAGTTATACTTCAATAATAATTAGTTAGAATTTATATTAACACAAAAAGTAAACAGAAGGACTGCCCTTCATAAAAGCTGGGGTCTACGCTGACCACCCAGGGCTCTCTGTGCTCTTATAACCCATTTAACTGTCAGAATAACTGACATTATTGAACACTTGTCAGGTATCATGCTAAGATTTTTAAGCTTTTAAGATAAGATTTTTTAAGGCTTTTAATTTATTATGCTATTTAATTTTTACATCATGAGGTAGGTAAAACTCAGAGAAGTTTCTTACCTTCCTCAAAATCACAAAGAGAGTAAGTAGCAGAAAATGAATGTGAACCCAGACAGTGTGAGTCCAGAGCCCTGAGTACTATACAGTTCTCCTCTCTCGCCTCTAAGTTGCATGAGAATACAAATGGATGAGAGCAAGTTCACAACAGACCACCAGAGTAGTCACCCTCACCAAACAGAGCCTATTCCTATTCTTGATAGATACGCACTGGCACTTCCATAGCCTGGAGGGTTGGGAAGCGAAGTAATCTGATCTTAAAATTAAATGCTGTTCTCTTAATTACCCCAATTAAATTTATAATTAGAAAAGTTAAGAAATTCTAATGTTAAGATCCAAAACCCATTCATCATAATTATAACACAATGAACTGGAATCTAAAAGGATAATGCAAATCTTGTGGCAGAGACCAAGAGTTAACTCCCTGTAAATTTAATGCAGGCATTATAATGTGCATTTGTAAAGCTAAAGAGTCTCTGAAAACATTTTATTCTAAATTAGTTATTTAAGAAGTTCATACTGGATTTTATATTTCTATGTTATAACCCTTTCAGTTGATTTCTCAAATATCTGAAATGATGCCAGTTCCAACAATATTATCTGTGGTCAGATCCTGCATCTGAAAAATTAACTCTGCTTTTTAAGTTGGTGGGAAAACTGCCTCCTGAAATAAAATTGGAATGTAATTTATTTGGTATGACACTGAGGTGATTTTTACTAATTCATTGATAATGACTAGGCATTTCTCAATTAAGGCAGCCTCATCCAAATCTTATCAGTTTGGAACAGCTGCTGTTTGAACTTGAGGTAATAGAAGAGAAAAGGTTGGCTATTAGAAGAAATACAGAATGCACACAACACTGTAAATCAACTATACTTTAATAAAAATTTTTTAAAAAGAAGAAACACAGAATAGGTACCACAATGGTCTTTAATTGGTTCACCTAATATTCAGGAATGCTCCTGAAATTTGTAAAATATGGATTTTATAACTTATAAAATGACAACATTTTTAAAATGCCACGCAATCTTAAAACTAGGCTTTAAGTAGTAAATGTCATATTTTTAACAGTTATCTTAAATTTGTAAGATATAGAAATTTGTTTACATTTGTTTTATATAGAAACATAACTTCTTAAATTCAGAGACACTAATACAAAAGGAAATGCATTGGCTTAAAAAAGAAAAAAATGATTATAAGCCAAGATCACAGCATTAACAATCTTATCCAATATTTTTGCCTATATATGTACACATTTTCTGACTTTTTTAAATTGAAAATTTGGGAGCATGTTAATGCTGCATATTGACTTACGTATACTTATCAATCACATTCAAGCTTGATCACTCAAACCTTCTATTTCTGGATAATTATTTCTCTGAGAGGCATATGATGGATTTGGCAATTAGTACCTTTCATACAGACTCAGAACTAAGAATTCACTTTTTTCACCTTAGGAAGAATGACATTGAAAGCATAAAAGAACCATATACAGTTCAGGAAATCATTTAAAACTCAATAATTGTTGCTTCTAACATGTTTTCTAATATTTTCAATAAAATCCTATTGTACTATCCTATCAAGTTATATGTAAGTAGGCCATGGCCTTGCAGAAAATCACAGTTAAGTCACAGGACTGAATCATTTGCCCCATGTAAATTATAAAGGTAAATCTTAGCACCATTTACATATCATCCTCTCTGGCTTATCTTGAATTATAATATTCTTCATGGTTTTAGTGCAGTATATATTATTCTATAATAAAATGATTGGCCCAGGTTTATAACTTGGTAATAAACATACTGATTCTAGGTGTCTAGAACTAGCTCATCTTTAAATAGTGATAATGGATTTATTTGGTTTTACCAACTCAACTACATTTCTATACATTCAGGGACCAAATCTCATCCTTCTCTTGCAGTCTGTAAACAATGAACAGGAATAACATCTACTTCACTTATAATATTGCCACTCTTTTCCAAACTTCTAATCACCAAGTCTCTTCAGAGACAAAAAAAAAATCAACAGACCTATTTTATCATTGGTCTACTACAGATATATTAGTATTGGATGGCTAAATGATGTGACTTATTTGGATTTCTATCAACCAGCTCATTTTCCCAATGGGAGATGCTATGACATTTTGGGAAGAACAATTCATTTAGGTTTGGCACATCATGGTCCTGCCCATAAAAGGCCATGAGCATGCTCTAGTTACTGGGACAATGAACAAATACGCCCCCCCCCCCCCAACACACACATTTGCAAATGCTCCGGGAGTGGGGTGATCCCACCACGGTAGAGAATCCTGGGTCAGGATGTTAAACAGTGGCGAGATGTGGCTCTGCGACTGAAGCCCTCCGGCAGTCACGGCAGAGCACTGGAATGAAAGGCCTAGGCCCTGGAGTCAGACTGCACGGGTACACATTCTAGCTCTGCTTCCTACTGGCTGAATATCCTTGGGCAAATTATTTAATGCTCCTAAGTCTCATTTCCCCAGTGCGCAATATGGGGAGGATGATAACATTCAATTTATAGGTTCTTTGGGAGTATTACACTAGATAATACATGTGAAGTGCTTAACACCACGCCTGTCACTAACTGTTCTTTATCTATAATGTGAGATTTGCAAGATGTGTTAAGATTCGCATACTCTGATATTCCTATAAGCATGTGATGGTCTTCCTGACTGAAATTGGGATGTAGGATACCTGGAAATAAGTTCTAGTTTTACTAAAAGTCATAAATGCAAGTTATTAACATTGATGGTAAAAAGAACAATGAAAAACTATAACTAACCATCTTTCACGACTCTATTTGTCCTGATATTTTAAGAGAAAACCATTATCAGGTATTATTAACCATGAGGTTTTATTTATTATTATATTAGTTCAAATGAAAATTTAATTATTTAGTCAGCAAAATAATTTTAATTAAATAAGAAGGGCTATAAAACATAATACTTTTTAATATCACAATCAAAGATTTTTTTTAAATGTATTGTTTTTAGGTAACGCTAGATTTCCCAACAACTGAAAGGCCATGTCTGAGGCACAAATTATAAGCGAATGAGAGTTACAGACCACTTAAGTGTTCATTTGGGGGAAGAAGGTGATTAATTTTTAAATCTGGGGATCTTATAGCACAAAGTAAATATATACTTTTATTTTATTTACCCAGCTGAGTCAATTATGATTAGTATTTATAAAATGACCTACCTTCCATAATCACTATCCAAGATGAAGCTGACATTATGATGACCTGGAATTAATTAAAATACACAATCAATTAAATTCTCAATCACAGGAGAACAATAACCATATATTATAAAGCTGATTTAAGAGCAAAGAAAAGAAATATAAAATTAACACTGAAATTATGCAACCATCTACTAATTCTCAAAGAAATGAAAATTGAAATATCTTAAAGAAGTACCTAGTACTTTAAGATACACAAAATAAGATGTCTCAAGGTTATAACCACGAAAACCTGACAAAATATAATAACGAATGAAGAAGAATAAAATAACATACATGTAACCATACTGCCCTCATTTTCTTTCATTCATTTAACAGATACTTAATTGGGTCAGACACTCAGCTATGAACTGAGAAATGCCGGGTGAGCATAGAGTT